>NW_025757016.1:0-5966 GCF_021184085.1 Oncorhynchus gorbuscha
CTGACCAGTATCACTACTAGAAACACTACTCTGACTAGTATCACTACTAGTATCACTACTAGTATCACTGCTCTGACTAGTATCACTACTAGTATCACTTCTCTGACTAGTAATCACTACTAGTATCACTGCTCTGACTAGTATCACTAATAGTATCACTGCTCTGACTAGTATCACTACTAGTATCACTGCTCTGACTAGTATCACTACTAGTATCACTACTAGTATCACTACTCTGACTAGTATCACTACTAGTATCACTACTACTATCACTACTCTGACTAGTATCACTACTAGTATCACTACTCTGACTAGTATCACTACCAGTATCACTACTCTGACTAGTATCACTACTAGTATCACTACTAGTATCACTACTCTGACTAGTATCACTACTAGTATCACTACTAGTATCACTACTCTGACTAGTATCACTACTCGTATCACTTCTAGTATCACTACTCTGACTAGTATCACTACTAGTATCACTACTAGTATCACTACTCTGACTAGTATCACTACTAGTATCACTGCTCTGACTAGTATCACTACTAGTATCACTGCTCTGACTAGTATCACTACTAGTATCACTACTAGTATCACTACTAGTGTCACTACTAGTATCACTGCTCTGACTAGTATCACTACTCTGACTAGTATCACTACTAGTATCACTGCTCTGACTAGTATCACTACTAGTATCACTGCTCTGACTAGTATCACTACTAGTATCAATACTCTGACTAGTATCACTACTAGTATCACTGTTCTGACTAGTATCACTACTAGTAGCACTACTAGTATCACTGCTCTGACTAGTATCACTACTAGTATCACTACTCTGACTAGTATCACTACTAGTATCACTACTAGTATCACTGCTCTGACTAGTATCACTACTAGAAACACTACTCTGACTAGTATCACTACTCGTATCACTACTAGTATCACTGCTCTGACTAGTATCACTACTAGTATCACTACTCTGACTAGTATCACTACTAGTATCACTGCTCTGACTAGTATCACTAATAGTATCACTGCTCTGACTAGTATCACTACTAGTATCACTGCTCTGACTAGTATCACTACTAGTATCACTACTAGTATCACTACTCTGACTAGTATCACTACTAGTATCACTACTACTATCACTACTCTGACTAGTATCACTACTAGTATCACTACTCTGACTAGTATCACTACCAGTATCACTACTCTGACTAGTATCACTACTAGTATCACTACTAGTATCACTACTCTGACTAGTATCACTACTAGTTTCACTACTAGTATCACTACTAGTATCACTACTCTGACTAGTATCACTACTCGTATCACTACTAGTATCACTACTCTGACTAGTATCACTACTAGTATCACTACTAGTATCACTACTCTGACTAGTATCACTACTAGTATCACTGCTCTGACTAGTATCACTACTAGTATCACTGCTCTGACTAGTATCACTACTAGTATCACTACTAGTGTCACTACTAGTATCACTGCTCTGACTAGTATCACTACTAGTATCACTGCTCTGACTAGTATCACTACTAGTATCACTACTAGTATCACTGCTCTGACTAGTATCACTGGCCAGTATCACTGTTCTGACTAGTATCACTACTTCAGTACTACTAGTATCACTGCTCTGACCAGTATCACTGCTCTGATCTAGTACCACTACCAGTATCACCAGTTTCCGACTAGTATCAATACTCTGACCAGTATCACTACTAGTATCACTACTAGTATCACTGCTCTGACCAGTATCACTACCAGTATCACTGCTCTGACTAGTATCACTACTAGTATCACTACTAGTATCACTGCTCTGTATCACTACTAGTATCACTGCTCTGACTAGTATCACTACTAGTATCACTGCTCTGACTAGTATCAATACTCTGACTAGTACACTACTAGTATCACTGCTCTGACTAGTATCACTACTCTGACCAGTATCACTACTAGTATCACTGCTCTGACCAGTATCACTACTAGTATCACTGCTCTGACTAGTATCACTACTAAGTATACTGCTCTGACCAGTATCACTACTAGTATCACTGCTCTGACTAGTATCACTGTCGATCAGTATACTACTCTGACCAGTATCACTACCAGTATCACTACCTGACCAGTATCACTACTAGTATCACCTGACTAGTATCACTACCAGTATCACTGCCTGACCAGTATCACTACCAGTATCACTGCTCTGACTAGCATCACTGACCAGTATCAATGCTCTGACCAGTATCCTACCAGTATCACTTCTGACTAGTATCACTACTAGTATCACTACTAGTACCACTGCTCTGACTAGTATCACTGCTCTGACTAGTATCACTACTAGTATCACGCTTGACTAGTATCAATACTCTGACCAGTATCACTACTAGTATCACTGTTTGACCAGTCACTACTCGACTAGTATCACTACTAGTATCGACATCACTACCAGTATCACTACTAGTATCACTGCCACCAGTATCACTGCTCTGACTAGTATCACTACTAGTATCACTGCTCTGACTAGTATCACTACTTTCAGTATCACTGCTCTGACTAGTATCACTGACTAGTATCACCGACTAGTATCACCAGTATCACTGCTTCGACCAGTATCAGTATCACTTTCTTGACTAGTAATCACTACTAGTATCAGTATCCGACTAGTATCACTAATAGTATCACGTTTCTGATCAGTACTTCACTACTAGTATCACTGCTCTGACTAGTATCACTAATAGTATCACTGCTCTGACTAGTATCACTACTAGTATCACTGCTCTGACTAGTATCACTACTAGTAGTCACTTCAGTAGTATCACTACTCGACTAGTATCACTACCAGTATCACTACTACTATCACTACTTCTGACTAGTATCACTACTAGTAATCACTGCTCGACTAGTATCACTACCAGTATCACTGCTCTGACTAGTATCACTAGTATCACTACTCTGACTAGTATCACTACTAGTATGACTAGTATTACTGCTCTGACTAGTATCACTACTAGTATCACTACTAGTATCACTACTCTGACTAGTATCACTACTAGTATCACTTCTGACCAGTATCACTATTAGTATCACTACTAGTATCACTTTCCGACTAGTATCACTACTAGTATCACTGCTCTGACTAGTATCATCACTACTAGTATCACTGCTCTGACTAGTATCACTACTAGTATCACTACTAGTATCACTGACCAGTATCACTACTAGTATCACTGCTCTGACTAGTATCACTACTAGTATCACTACTAGTATCACTACTAGTATCACTGCTCTGACTAGTATCACTACTAGTATCACTGCTCTAGTATCACTACTAGTATCACTACTGACTAGTATCACTGCTCTGACTAGTATCACTACTCCGACTAGTATCACTACTAATCACTGCTCTGACTAGTATCACTACTAGTATCACTGCTCTGACTAGTATCACTACTAGTATCACTGCACTACTAGTATCACTGCTCTGACTAGTATCACTACTAGTATCACTGCTCTGACTAGTATATCACTACTAGTATCACTACTAGTATCACTGCTCTGACTAGTATCACTACTAGTATCACTACTAGTATCACTACCTGACCAGTATCACTGCTCTCTAGTATCACTACTAGTATCACTGTATCAGTATCACTACTAGTATCACTACTAGTATCACTAGTATCACTGCTCTGACTAGTATCACTACTAGTATCACTGCTCTGACTATATCACTACTAGTATCACTGCTCTGACTAGTATCACTACTCAGTATCACTGCTCTGACTAGTATCACTGCTCTGACAAGTATCACTACTAGTATCACTAGTATCACTACTCTGACTAGTATCACTACTAGTATCACTACTAGTATCACTACTCTGACTAGTATCACTGCTCTGACTAGTATCACTACTAGTATCACTACTCTGACTAGTATCACTACTAGTATCACTACTAGTATCACTACTCTGACTAGTATCACTACTAGTTTCACTACTAGTATCACTACTAGTATCACTGCTCTGGGACTAGTATCACTACAGTATCACTACTAGTATCACTGCTCTGACTAGTATCAATACTCTGACTAGTATCACTACTAGTATCACTACTAGTATCACTACTCTGACTAGTATCACTACTAGTATCACTGCTCTGACTAGTATCACTACTAGTATCACTACTAGTGTCACTACTAGTATCACTGCTCGACTAGTATCACTACTAGTATCACTGCTCTGACTAGTATCACTACTAGTATCACTGCTCTGACTAGTATCACTACTAGTATCACTGCTCTGACTAGTATCACTACTAGTATCACTGCTCTGACTAGTATCACTACTCTGACTAGTATCACTACTAGACTAGTATCACTACTGACTAGTATCACTACTAGTATCACTGTTCTGACTAGTATCACTACTAGTATCACTACTAGTATCACTACTGACCAGTATCACTGCTCTCTGTATCACTACTAGTATCACTGCTCTGACTAGTATCAATTACTCTGACCAGTATCACTGCTCTGACTAGTATCACACTTCGACTAGTATCACTACTAGTATCACTGCTCTATCAGTATCACTACTAGTATCACTGCTCTGACTAGTACTACTAGTATCACTGCTCTGACTAGTATCACTACCAGTATCACTGCTCTGACTAGTATCACTACTAGTATCACTGTTCAATACCTGACTAGTATCACTACTAGTATCACTGCTCTGACTAGTATCACTACTAGTATCACTGCTCTGACTAGTATCACTACTAGTATCACTGCTCTGACTAGTATCACTGCTCTGACTAGTATCACTACTCTGACTAGTATCACTGCTCTGACTAGTATCACTACTCTGACTAGTATCACTACTAGTATCACTGCTCTGACTAGTATCACTACTAGTATCACTGCTCTGACTAGTATCACTACTAGTATCACTGCTCTGACTAGTATCACTACTAGTATCACTGCTCTGACTAGTATCACTACTAGTATCACTGTTCTGACTAGTATCACTACTAGTATCACTACTAGTATCACTGCTCTGACTAGTATCACTGCTCTGACTAGTATCACTACTAGTATCACTGCTCTGACTAGTATCAATACTCTGACTAGTATCACTACTAGTATCACTGCTCTGACTAGTATCACTACTCTGACTAGTATCACTACTAGTATCACTGCTCTGACTAGTATCACTACTAGTATCACTGCTCTGACTAGTATCACTACTCCGACTAGTATCACTACTAGTATCACTGCTCTGACTAGTATCACTACTAGTATCACTGCTCTGACTAGTATCACTACTAGTATCACTGCTCTGACTAGTATCACTACTAGTATCACTGCTCTGACTAGTATCAATACTCTGACTAGTATCACTACTAGTATCAATACTCTGACTAGTATCACTACTAGTATCACTGCTCTGACTAGTATCACTACTAGTATCACTGCTCTGACTAGTATCACTACTAGTATCACTGCTCTGACTAGTATCACTGCTCTGACTAGTATCACTACTCTGACTAGTATCACTGCTCTGACTAGTATCACTACTCTGACTAGTATCACTACTAGTATCACTGCTCTGACTAGTATCACTACTAGTATCACTGCTCTGACTAGTATCACTACTAGTATCACTGCTCTGACTAGTATCACTACTAGTATCACTGCTCTGACTAGTATCACTACTAGTATCACTGTTCTGACTAGTATCACTACTAGTATCACTACTAGTATCACTGCTCTGACTAGTATCACTGCTCTGACTAGTATCACTACTAGTATCACTGCTCTGACTAGTATCAATACTCTGACTAGTATCACTACTAGTATCACTGCTCTGACTAGTATCACTACTCTGACTAGTATCACTACTAGTATCACTGCTCTGACTAGTATCACTACTAGTATCACTGCT
>NW_025757017.1:0-5966 GCF_021184085.1 Oncorhynchus gorbuscha
CACAATCCAGCCACACGAGGTCTAGCATTGTCTTGCATTAGGAGGAACCTAGGGCCAACCGCACCAGCATATGGTCTCACAAGGGGTCTGAGGATCTCATCTCGGTACCTAATGGCAGTCAGGCTACCTCTGGCGAGCACATGGAGGGCTGTGCGGCCCCCCAAAGAAATGCCACCCCACACCATGACTGACCCATCGCTAAACCGGTCATGCTGGAGGATGTTGCAGGCAGCAGAACGTTCTCCACGGAGTCTCCAGACTCTGTCACATGTGCTCAGTGTGAACCTGCTTTCATCTGTGAAGAGCACAGGGCGCCAGTGGCGAATTTGCCAATCTTGGTGTTCTCTGGCAAATGCCAAACGTCCTGCACTGTGTTGGGCTGTAAGCACAACCCCCACCTGTGTACATCAGGCCCTCACACCACCCTCATGGAGTCTGTTTCTGACCGTTTGAGCAGCCTGCTGGAGGTCATTTTGCAGGGCTCTGGCAATGCTCCTCCTGCTCCTCCTTGCACAAAGACGGAGGTAGCGGTCCTGCTGCTGGGTTGTTGCCCTCCTACGGCCTCCTCTACGTCTCCTGATGTACTGGCCTGTCTCCTGGTAGCGCCTCCATGCTCTGGACACTACGCTGACAGACACAGCAAACCTTCTTGCCACAGCTCGCATTGATGTCCCATCCTGGATGAGCTGCACTACCTGAGCCACTTGTGTGGGTTGTAGACTCTGTCTCATACTACCACTAGAGTGAAAGCACCGCCTGCATTCAAAAGTGACCAAAACATCAGCCAGGAAGCATAGGAACTGAGAAGTGGTCTGTGGTCACCACCTGCAGAACCACTCCTTTAATGGGGTGCCTTGCTAATTGCCAATAATTTCCACCTGTTGTCTATTCCATTTTCACAACAGCATGTGAAATTTATTGTCAATCAGTGTTGCATCCTAAGTGGACAGTTTGATTTCACAGAATTGTGATTGACTTGGAGTTATATTGTCTTGTTTAAGTGTTCCCTATATTTTTTTGAGCCGTGCATATTGTGATAAATTGCAGGCCACACTACTTGCCTAGAGAGTTTTCAGCTATACTTTTCATGGCTGTTTATTCACCACCACAGACAAATGCTGGCACTAAGACCGCACTCAGTCACCTGTATAAGGAAATAAGAAAACAGGAAACCACTCACCCAGAGGCGGGGCTCCTAGTGGCCGGAGACTTTAATTCAGGGAAACTTAAATCAGTTCTACCAAATCTCTATCGACATGTTAAATGTGCAACCAGTTGGTAAAAAATTCCAGATCACCTGTACTCCACAGACAAAGCTCTCCCTCCATTTGGTATATCCGACCACAACTCTATCCTCCTGATTCCTGCTTACAAGCAAAAATTAAAGCAGGAAGCACCAGTGACTTGGTCTATAAAAAGTGGTCAGATGAAGCAGATGTTTAAACTACAGGACTGTTTTGTTATCACAGACTGGAACATGTTCTGGGATTCCTCCAATGGCATTGAGGAGTACACCACATCAGTCACTGGCTTTGTCAATAAGTACACCAAGGACGTTGTCCCCACAGTGACTGTACGTACATACCCCAACCAGAAGCCATGGATTACAGGCAAGATTCGCACTGAGCTGCCGCTTTCAAGGTGCGGGACTTTAACCCGGAAGCTTACAAGAAATCCTGCTATGCCCTGTGACGAACCATCAAACAGGCAAAGTGTCAATACAGGGCTAAGATTGAATCATACTACACCGGCTGCAATGCTCGTCTTACGTGGCAGGGCTTGCAAACTATTACAGACTACAAAGGGAAGCACAGCTGCGAGCTGCCCAGTGACACAAGCCTACCAGACGAGCTAAATCACGTCAATGCTCGCTTCGAGGCAAGCAACACTGGGGCATGCATGAGAGCATCAGCTGTTCCAAATGACTGTGTGATCACACTCTCTGTAGCCATCGTGAGTAAGACTTTTAAACAGGTCAACATACACAAGGCTGCGGGGCCAGACGGATTACCAGGACGTGTGCTCCGGGCATGTGCTGACCAACTGGCAGGTGTCTTCACTGACATTTTCAACATGTCCCTGATTGAGTCCGTAATACCAACATGTTTCAAGCAGACCACCATAGTCCCTGTGCCCAAGAACACAAAAGCAACCTGCCTAGATGACTACAGACCTGTAGCACTCGCGTCAGTTGCCATGAAGTGCTTTGAAAGGTTGGTAATGGCTCACATCAACACCATTATCTCAGAAACCCTAGACCCACTCCATTTGCATACCGCCCAAACAGATCCACAGATGATGCAATCTCTATTGCACTCCACACTGCCCTTTCCCACCCGGACAAAAGGAACACTTATGTGAGAATGCTATTCATTGACTACGGCTCAGCGTTCAACACCATAGTACCCTCAAAGCTCATCACTAAGCTAAGGATTCTGGGACTAAACACCTCCCTCTGCAACTGGATCCTGGACTTCCTAACGGGCCACCCCCAGGTGGTGAGGGTAGGTAGCAACACACCTGCCACGCAAATCCTCAACACTGGAGCTCCACGGGGGTGCGTGCTCAGCCTCTCTGTACTCCCTGTTCACCATGACTGCATGGCCAGACACGACCCAACACCATAACAATCCAATGTTTCTCCCACCATCTACATGCTGTCACCACCCGATGAAGACCTGTACAATGTCACAGTACCATATCCTGGTTTCCATGCACAGTTAGTACAAATACTGTCGGAGGCTGATGCACTTGTCAATGACACTGAAAGGCATCAATTGAGAGAATTGTTTAACAATCACAGTGAGATGGTCGACAGACTCGCTGGATTGCAGTGTTACGGGCATTCATGTGATGCATATTTCTACGCCACCCGGAGCAGCTCCTACGTTTGTGAGACAATACAAAATACTATGCTCCAGTGGGGCCTGTTCTGAAACCACTGGGTAAATTGTGTCTTACCATTGACTATTCACAACTCAACAAGCTGGTTCCATAGTCTTGTTGGCCAATGGCACAGCTCGACCAAGAGTTGCCAAAGGGGGAGAACTCCAAGTACTTCTCCACCATCGACGTGGCGAATGGTTTCTGGGCCATGACAGTCGACTTTCGACCAACAAGTTATCTTTCTCGAACAAGCTCTTTACATTCAATCATTTGCCCGTTCAGGTATACCAACTCCCCTCAGAGTTCAACATATTCCTGCACAGGGCAATGCCAGACGAACTTCCCAGGGGGACAATAATGTAGGTGGATGACGTTCTCATGAGAAGTGAGACTTGGTCACATCACCTCAACGAGATGGACAACGTGTTTGCCTAAGTCAGGATGGCAGGGGCTAAGTTGGCCATCATGAAAGGACAATGTTGCAGGACCAAAGTAAACTATGTTGGGCTTCTGGTGGGTGCGGAGGGCAACCTGCGGAGGGCAACCTGCGGCAGTCCGCAACATCAAAACACCTACAAACCTTCATGAGGTGCACAGTTTCTTGGGAGTATGTAATTACTCCTGTCAATTCCTTGAAAACTACGTCAACTTGTCAAAGCCTTTGACCCATTGTTACATACGCTTCTTGGAGAAGGGAACGCAACACCCGGCAAGACTCATCTCCCCATGGAGTGAAATAGGTATGTGATGTTAGATGCGGGTAAAAATGGCAGAGAATAGCACCGTTTACAGATAATTTATTTCCTTAACACGGCAATTGTGCCGAAACGGGGCTGGACAGAATCAAAACAAAGAAGGTAAAGGTTAAAGAGTCCCCTCTCCTAAATTACCTGCCTACCCACTACTTACCTAACCTTAACATCACCTGGCACGCTAACCCAAAATACAAGGGGTTGTCTGCCCAGGTCTTACCTAGTGTGCATAGACAGAGACATACCACGGGTATATGTATGCTGGCAGGCCTCTTGCCTACGCACTCCCAAGGTGCCTTCCCCTTTCCCCCTGGGAACAAATTAAACAGAATAATACAAACGTAAAGTGAACCATTTCAAAAACACTGAGTCCTACTGTCACACACATACCTCAGAAGTAGCGTCTACAAAATACTTTAACAAAACTGTCTCTGAGCAACAACCAACACAGGACATCCAAGAAGCTCTTGCTCCTAACAAAGGAACACTAGCTTTCAGCCCTACAGCCAGAATCAAAAGAATTTGCAAAAAACAATCCGATTTCGACAGAAATATGGCTGAGACACACAGAAAGTTCAAGGAGGGGCTACAAGAATGATCAGATTAATATTGCCATTGAGAAAATTCAAAACAAAACGAGACATGACCTTTTTCAAGGTCAGTCTCGCAAAAAGACACATTCTTGCGTTCTAACTACCCGCTATTCAAAGTGCTCTGAACAAATTAAGGGAATTGTTCACAAACATTGGCACATCCTAAAAATCCGATGATAGGCTCGGTAATGTGTTTTCGTACCTTCCCTTGGTCGTATTCTCGCGGGGCAGAAATCTCAGAGACCAATTGGTAAACTCTGATTTACCACCCCAAGATATTCCTGAACAACGTCTATTTGCGCCCCTACTGGGTGGAAATTACAAATGTAATGGCTGTGCTCAATGCAATGGCACTTATAAATGTAGATCCTTCAAACACCCACAAACAGGGAAATCGATCCCAATAAAAGGTGTTATTATGTGCTCCACTAAGGCAGTTATTTATCTTAGAACTTGTCCGTGTGGTAAAAATTATGTAGGTAAAACAAAGCACGAATTAAAAGTACGTATCTCAGAGCATCATAGCACCATTAGGTGTAAAAACTTTACTTATCCATTTGCGGCCTACTTCTTGGAGGCAGGCCACTCGATTTCGTCTCTGCGTTATATTGGCATCGAACATGTCACCCTCCCTAGGAGAGGGGGTGACCTTGATAATTTATTGTTAAAACGAGAGGCTGCCTGGATCTTTAATTTAAAGACCTTTGCGCCCTTCGGTCTCAACGTAGACTTTGATCTGAAGCCATTCTTGTGATTATTGTGACTTTGCCATTGTAATTGTTTGTAAACTTGTGTAGTTAAATTAATCTATGATCGTATGCTATCCATTTGTTTGTATGCTGTTCTTTGTATGACATTTTAATATTTGATTATTAACCAATGGTATTAGGCCACTCTTGGCCATGATTACAGACATCTGTGTCTTTTGACACTATATAAACGAGTCATCCCACAGTGTTTGTGATTATACCCTGATGAAGACAGCTTGGCTGTCGAAACGTTGGTATTACATTTTTGCATCTTGAGTCTTAGAGTGTGCTGTGGTTCTCCTTTGGCTTTGTAACTTACCACCATCTAGACCACTTGCAAGTTGGTGGAATTTGTATGGCACAATGACATTCCAAAACACTTCAATTTCAGCTAGTAAACAAGACCAGCCAGTTCGCAAATGTGACGGGCGTGCTGCATCACACTGCAAACGGCAGTGCAACACAACTTGTCATAACTCGCAATCTGCACCGACTCCGACTACGCCAGACTCACCTTCTTATCCCAATATGCATATGCCAAGCACATGACCACTTCAAGTGGCAAAGAAGTGAAAAACAAAGAGCTCATTCCAGCTTGCGATGACCTCATCACCAAACATGACATACAGGTGTATTGGAAGAAAGGGACACTCCACATTTACCTGGTTGTGACAAACTCTGCAACTACCATGCCGACAGCATGGCGAAATCTGGGTCAATTCACGGCACTACTTCAGTGTTCGATGCTCGAGACACATGGTGCCATGGTGTCTGCGGTAACACGTAGCCATGTATAGCACTGCAGGAAATGTCTTTGAACATAATGCGTTGCTAACTCATTTAGTCCCGAATGGTGACCCAGTAGCAATGCAACACTAAGATGAGTCCCTCGCCACTTTGATGGCTTTCCTGTCGGATCCTGTCAATCACCCAGTGTCCGAACTGGCTTTGGCAGGTTCACACGACTTGCGTTCGCTGTACACAAC
>NW_025757018.1:0-5965 GCF_021184085.1 Oncorhynchus gorbuscha
GGAGAGGGAGGGGGAGAGAGAGGGATAGAACCAAACCTAATAAGACCAGCAGGGAAAACGAACAGAAGGAAAGCACAGGGACAAGACAAGATAATAAATGACAAAACATGACAGTACCCCCACTCACCGGCGCCTCCTGGCGCACTCGAGGAGGAATCCTGGCGGCAACGGAGGAAATCATCAATGAGTGAACGGTCCAGCACGTCCCGAGACGGAACCCAACTCCTCTCCTCAGGACCGTAACCCTCCCAATCCACTAAGTATTGGTGACCCCGTCCCCGAACGCATGTCCATGATCTTATGTACCTTGTAAATAGGTGCGCTCTCGACAAGGACGGGAGGGGGAGGGAAGACGAACGGGGGTGCGAAGAAAGGGCTTGACACAGGAGACATGGAAGACAGGATGGACGCGACGAAGATGTCGCGGAAGAAGCAATCGCACAGCGACAGGATTGACGACCTGGGAGACACGGAACGGACCAATGAACCGCGAGTCAACTTACGAGAAGCTGTCGTAAGAGGAAGGTTGCGAGTGGAAAGCCACACTCTCTGGCCGCAACAATACCTTGGACTCTTAATCCTGCGTTTATTGGCGGCTCTCACAGTCTGTGCCCTGTAACGGCAAAGTGCAGACCTCACCCTCCTCCAGGTGCGCTCACAACGTTGGACAAACGCTTGAGCGGAGAGGGCACGCTGGACTCGGCAAGCTGGGATGAGAACAGAGGAGGCTGGTAACCCAGACTACTCTGAAACGGAGAATAACCCGGTAGCAGACGAAGGAAGCGAATTGTGAGCGTATTCTGCCCAGGGGAGCTGTTCTGCCCAAGACGCAGGGTTTCTGTCTGGGCGATGTGAGACCATGGTCGAGAAGGAATGGGGAGCGGTCTGAGGCGACCGGCAGGAGGAGAGTTACCCGACTTAGTCTGCGCGCAGTCCGAACAAGCAGCCACGAAACGTATAAATACGCTCCTGAGTCGGCCACCAAAGCGCCTGGCGAATAGACGGAAGAGTGCCTCGAACAATCGGGATGACCAGCTAACTTGGCAGAGTGAGCCCACTGAAGAACAGCCAGACGAGTGGAAACAGGAACGAAAAGGAGGTTACTAGGACAAGCGCGCGGCGACGCAGGCGTGAGTGCTTGCTTAACCTGTCTTTCAATTCCCCCAGACTGTCAACCCTGACAACACGCCCATAAGGAAGAATCCCCCTCGGGATCAGTAGAAGCCACAGAAGAACTAAACAGACGGGATAAGGCATCAGGCTTGGTGTTCTTGCTACCCGGACGGTAAGAAATCACAAACTCGAAACGAGCGAAAAACAACGCCCAACGAGCTTGACGGGCATTAAGTCGTTTGGCAGAACGGATGTACTCAAGGTTCTTATGGTCTGTCCAAACGACAAAAGGAACGGTCGCCCCTCCAACCACTGTCGCCATTCGCCTAGGGCTAAGCGGATGGCGAGCAGTTCACGGTTACCCACATCATAGTTGCGCTCAGATGGCGACAGGCGATGAGAAAAATAAGCGCAAGGATGAACCTTATCGTCAGACTGGAAGCGCTTGGGATAGAATGGCTCCCACGCCTACCTCTGAAGCGTCAACCTCGACAATGAATTGTCTAGTGACGTCAGGAGTAACGAGGATAGGAGCGGACGTAAAACGTTCTTTTAGAAGATCAAAAGCTCCCTGGGCAGGAACCGGACCACTTAAAACACGTCTTGACAGAAGTAAGAGCTGTGAGAGGGGCAGCAACTTGACCGAAATTACGAATGAAACGTCCGATAGAAATTAGCGAAACCTAAAGCGCTGCAACTCGACACGTGACCTTGGAACGGGCCAATCACTGACAGCTTGGACCTTAGCGGAATCCATCTGAATGCCTTCAGCGGAAATAACGGAACCGAGAAAAGTAACGGAGGAGACATGAAAGAGCACTTCTCAGCCTTTACGTAGAGACAATTCTCTAAAAGGCGCTGTAGAACACGTCGAACGTGCTGAACATGAATCTCGAGTGACGGAGAAAAAATCAGGATATCGTCAAGATAGACAAAAACAAAGATGTTCAGCATGTCTCTCAGAACATCATTAACTAATGCCTGAAAAACAGCTGGCGCATTGGCGAGACCGAACGGCAGAACCCGGTACTCAAAATGCCCTAACGGAGTGTTAAACGCCGTTTTCCACTCGTCCCCCTCTCTGATGCGACGAGATGGTAAGCGTTACGAAGGTCCAACTTAGTAAAGCACCTGGCTCCCTGCAGAATCTCGAAGGCTGATGACATAAGGGGAAGCGGATAACGATTCTTAACCGTTATGTCATTCAGCCCTCGATAATCACGCAGGGGCGCAGAGTACCAGTCCTTCTTCTTAACAAAAAGAACCCCGCCCCGGCCGGAGAGGAAGAAGGCACTATGGTACCGGCGTCAAGAGACACAGACAAATAATCCTCGAGAGCCTTACGTTCGGGAGCCGACAGAGAGTATAGTCTACCCCGAGGAGGAGTGGTCCCCGGAAGGAGATCAATACTACAATCATACGACCGGTGAGGAGGAAGGGAGTTGGCTCGGGACCGACTGAAGACCGTGCGCAGATCATGATATTCCTCCGGCACTCCTGTCAAATCGCCAGGTTCCTCCTGAGAAGTAGGGACAGAAGAAACGGGAGGATGGCAGACATTAAACACTTCACATGACAAGAAACGTTCCAGGATAGGATAGAATTACTAGACCAATTAATAGAAGGATTATGACATACTAGCCAGGGATGACCCAAAACAACAGGTGTAAACGGTGAACGGAAAATCAAAAAGAAATAGTCTCACTGTGGTTACCAGATACTGTGAGGGTTAAGGTAGTGTCTCAAATCTGATACTGGGAAGATGACTACCATCTAAGAGCGAACATGGGCGTAGGCTTCTCTAACTCTCTCTGAAAGGAATGTCATGTTTCGAACCCATGCCGTCCATGAAACAACCCACCAGCCCCAGAGTCTATCAAGCCACCCATGTAGCACCGAACCGGTCAAGCGTAGATGGACCGACAAAGTAGTACAGGATCTTGATGGAGAGACTTGAGTAGTTCGTCACCTGTAGCCCTCCGCTTACAGATGAGCTCTGGTTTTTACTGGACATGAATTAACAAATGTCCAGCAACTCCGCAATAGAGGCACAGGCGGTTGGTGATCCTCCGTTCCTCTCTCCTTAGTCGAGATCGAATCCCTCCCAGCTGCATGGGCTCAGTCTCTGAGCCAGAGGAGGGAGATGGCTGCGATGCGGAGCAGGGAAACACCATGTTGGATGCTAGCTCTCTTCCACAGGCCCGTGACGAAGATCACCTACGTCGTTCTATGCGGATGGCGAGAGCAATCAAAGAGTCCACATCTGAAGGAACCTCCCGGGAGAGAATCTCATCCTTAACCACTGCGTGGAGTCCCTCCAGAAAACGAGCGAGCAGCGCCGGCTCGTTCCACTCACTAGAGGCAGCAAGAGTGCGAAACTCAATAGAATAATCCGTTATGGACCGTTCACCTTGGCATAAGGAAGCCAGGGCCCTAGAAGCCTCCCTACCAAAAACTGAACGGTCAAAAACCCGAATCATCTCCTCTTTAAAGTTCTGGAACTTGTTAGAGCAATCAGCCCTTGCCTCCCAGATAGCTGAGCCCCATTCTCGAGCCCGGCCAGTAAGGAGTGAAATGACGTAAGCAACCCGAGCTCTCTCTAGAGTATGTGTTGGGTTGGAGAGAGAACACAATCTCACACTGCGTGAGAAAGGAGCGGCACTCAGTGGGCTGCCCGGAGTAGCAAGGTGGGTTATTAACCCTAGGTTCTGGAGGCTCGGCAGGCCAGGAAGTAACAGGTGGCACGGAGACGACTCCCCTGGAACTGTCCAGAGAGGTCGGAAACCTGAGCGGCCAGGTTCTCCACGGCATGGCGAGCAGCAGACAATTCCAGCTCGTGTCTGCCGAGCATGGCCTCTTGGATCTCGACGGCAGTGTAACGAGCCTGAAGTCGCTGGGTTCATTCTTGGTCGGTTCCTTCTGTCATGCAGGTGAAAGAGGACCTAAAAGCGACGTGTGGCTTAAACAGAGTCTTTAATCCAGTAAAGTAAACACAAACAAAAACACAACTTTCAGTCGAATGACGAGGACAAACTGGAGACTCGATCTTGAACAGCAGGTGACAGCAGGTTGCCTCGGGAAGGCACCTGAACCAGACAGACTCCAGACACCTGCTCACTCACGCAGCATCTGAGGAAAACACGACACGACAGGGCGATACACAAACACAGCACGGTGAATTCTAGACAAGGAACCGACAGGACAGGAACGGAACACAAAGGAAGAAATAGGGACTCTAATCAGGGGAAAGGATCGGGAACAGGTGTGGGAAGACTAAATGATTGATTAGGGGAATAGGAACAGCTGGGAGCAGGAACGGAACGATAGAGAGAAGAGAGAGCGAGAGAGTGAGAAGGGAGGAGAGAGAGGGATAGAAAGAGGAAAGAACCTAATAAGACCAGCAGAGGGAAACGAATAGAATGGGAAGCACAGGGACAAGACAAGATAATAAATGACAAAACATGACAAGAGGTAGTTAGCAAACCAGGCTAACCAGGTCAGAGACACCAATACTCCTTAGCCGGCCCACAAGAATCGAGATGGTCTACCATATCAAAAGCTTTGGCCAAGTCAATAAAAAATAGCAGCACAACATTGCTTAGAATAAAAGGCAATGTGACATCATTGAGGACCTTTAAGGTTGCAGTGACACATCTATAACCTGAGCGGAAACCAGTTTGCATAACAGAGAGAATACTATTGACATCAAGAAAGCCAGTCAGTTGATTATTAACAAGTTTTTCAACACTTTTGATAAACAGGGCAAAATAGAAATAGGCCTTTAACCTGTTTGGGATAGGGGGCAGCATTTTCATGTTTGGATGAAAAGCATGCCCAGAGTAAACTGCCTGCTACTCAGTCCCAGTTGCTAATATATACATATTATTAGATTTGGATAGAAAACACTCTGAAGTTTCTAAAACTGTATAATATAACTCATATGGCAGGCAAAAACCTGAGAAAAATCCAACCAGGAAGTGGGAAATCTGAGGTTTGTAGTTTTTCAAACTTTCTTGGCCTATCGAATACACAAATGTCTATGGTGTTAAATTGCACTTCCTACGGCTTCCACTAGATGTCAACAGTCTTTAGAACCTTGTTTGATGCTTCTACTGTGAAGGAGGGGGGAATGGGAGCTGAATGAGTCAGTGGTCTGGCAGAAGGCCATGAGCTCGTGACACGCATCCATGTGAGAGTTAGCTTGAGTTATATTGCATTTCTGAAGACAAAGAAATTCTCCAGTTGGAACATTATTGAAGATTTATGTTAAAAACATCCTAAAGATTGAATTAGTTTGACATGTTTCTACAGACTGTAACGGAACTTTTAGACTTTTCGTCTGCTCGTGCGTCATGAATTTGGATTACTGGGCTGAACGCGCTAACAAAAAGGACATAAAGATTAACTTTATTGTGTGTGATCCCTATTCTAATTCTGTCTTCCCTGGATCCAGGTTGGATCCACACTGTTTTGCTTATTAAGGATGTAATGAAGCTCTGACTGAGGAACAACAGAGTCTGATCCAACAGGAATACACATCACGACAAACCAGCAGACAGACTTTTTGTTGCATTGTCAGCTCTACCGCGGTTTGACATGAATCAAATCAAAACACACCAAACAGCTATTTAAGGAAGGGACAAATCTTTTTAGTCATTTGTCAACAAAGTTGTGAACTTTTATCGTCCTGAAATAAAGAAGGAATTTCTTCTACATACTTGGGTTGTACAGTATTTAGCTCAGATGTTGGTCAAACAACTTTCATCCTATTGCTCTGTTTAAGGGTTGTAAATCTGAAAGCTCATCTCACTTAATAAGAAGCCTGTAGGATAAAGGCTGTACCACCCCTGAG
>NW_025757019.1:0-5964 GCF_021184085.1 Oncorhynchus gorbuscha
TACCCATCCTATCCATCCTGATATTCTTCAGTATTATTCAGGCAAGGTGATATTGACAATGTTTTTGTCCTTGAGCGATGTGTGTGTCTGAGGTTGTGATTCCTTGTGTGTACGAGTGTGTGTGTGTGTGCGTTCGCGCATGTCCTTATGTGTGTCTTTGTGTGTCTTTGTGTGTCTTTGTGTGTGTGTGTGTGTGTGTGTGTGTGTGTGTGTGTGTGTGTGTGTGTGTGTGTGTGTGTGTGTGTGTGTGTGTGTGTGTGTGTGTGTGTGTAGTTGTGAGTCCTTGTGTTCCGGGTTTTGTAGACACACAAAGTAATTCTTGTATTTTTCTGGGAATCTAATTCACAGACTCAAGATCCTGTTCAAGGAATCTACCTTCAGATGCTGTCTATTTCACAGTCCATTTCAGACAATGCACTAACTCCCATAGAATTGTTTGTGTGTGTTTGTGTGTGTGTGTGTGTGTGTGTGTGTGTGTGTGTGTGTGTGTGTGTGTGTGTACCTGTGCAGGGTCGACGTCATTGAGCATCACTATGGAGGTGCAGTGGTAGTCCAACACCAGCCTCCAGAAATCCTTCACTGTGTTGGGTAGAGGATGCTGGGTCACGATGAACGCTGACGGCTGCTTATAACTCTACATGAGGGACGGAGAGAGGTAGAGCGGGAGGGGGAGGGAGGGGGAGAGAGGGAGGGGGAGAGGAGGCAGGGAGGGAGGGGTAGGGAGGGGGAGGGAGGGTAGGGAGGGGTAGGGAGGGGAGAGAGAGGGAGGGGAGGGAGGTAGGGGTAGGGGTAGGGAGGGAGAGAGGGATGGGGAGAGAGGCAGGGAGGGGTAGGGAGGGGAGAGAGAGGGAGGGAGGGGGTAGGGAGAGAGGCATGGAGGGGGTAGGGTGGGGGGAGGGAAGGAGGGGGTAGAGAGAGAGGGATGGAGGGGGTAGGGGGTAGGGAGAGAGAGGGATGGAGGGGGTAGGGAGAGAGGCATGGAGGGGGTAGGGAGGGATGGAGGGGGTAGAGAGAGAGGGATGGAGGGGTAGGGAGAGAGAGGGATGGAGGGGGTAGAGAGAGAAAGAGAGAGAGGCAGGGAGGGGGTAGAGAGAGAGGGATGGAGGGGGTAGAGAGGAAGAGAGAGAGGCATGGAGGGGTAGAGAGAGAGAGGGATGGAGGGGGTAGAGAGAGAGGGATGGAGGGGGTAGAGAGAGAGAGGTAGAGAGAGAAAGAGAGAGAGGCATGGAGGGGGTGGAGAGAGAGAGGGATGGAGGGGGTAGAGAGAGAGGGATGGAGGGGTTAGAGAGAGAGAGGTAGAGAGAGAAAGAGAGAGAGGCATGGAGGGGGTAGGGAGTGAGAGGGATGGAGGGGTAGAGAGAGAGGTAGAGAGAGAAAGAGAGAGAGGGATGGAGGGGGTAGGGAGAGAGAGGGATGGAGGGGGCAGAGAGAGAGGGGGATGGAGGGGGTAGAGAGAGAGGGATGGAGGGGGTAGAGAGAGAGAGAGAGGCATGGAGGGGGTAGGGAGAGAGAGGGATGGAGGGGTAGAGAGAGAGGCCGGAGGGGGTGGGGATGGAGGGGTAGAGAGAGAGGGATGGAGGGGTTAGAGAGAGAGAGGTAGAGAGAGAAAGAGAGAGAGGCATGGAGGGGGTAGGGAGTGAGAGGGATGGAGGGGTAGAGAGAGAGGGATGGAGGGGGCAGAGAGAGGGGGATGGAGGGGGTAGGAGAGAGGGATGGAGGGGGTAGAGAGAGAGAGAGGCATGGAGGGGGTAGGGAAGAGGGATGGAGGGGTAGAGAGAGAGGCATGGAGGGGTGGGGAGAGAAAGGGATGGAGGGGGTAGAGAGAGAGGGAGATGGAGGGGGTAGAGAGAGAGGGATGGAGGGGGTAGGGAGAGAGAGGGATGGAGGGGGTAGAGAGAGAGGCATGGAGGGGGTAGGGAGAGAAAGGGATGGAGGGGGTAGGGAGAGAAAGGGATGGAGGGGGTAGAGAGAGAAAGAGAGAGAGGCATGGAGGGGGTAGGGAGAGAAAGGGATGGAGGGGATAAGAGAGAGAGGGATGGAGGGGGTAGAGAGAGAAAGAGAGAGAGGCATGGAGGGGGTAGGGAGAGAGAGGGATGGAGGGGGTAGGGAGAGAGAGGCATGGGGGGATAGGGAGAGAAAGGGATGGAGGGGTAGAGAGAGAGGGGATGGAGGGGGTAGAGAGAGAGGGATGGAGGGGGTAGGGAGAGAGAGTGATGGAGGGGGTAGAGAGAGAGAGGGATGGAGGGGGTAGAGAGAGAGAGGGATGGAGGGGGATGGAGGGGGTAGAGAGAGAGAGGGATGGAGGGGGATGGAGGGGGTAGAGAGAGAGAGGGATGGAGGGATGGAGGGGTAGAGAGAGAGGGATGGAGGGGGTAGAGAGAGAGAGGGATGGAGGGGGTAGAGAGAGAGAGGGATGGAGGGGGTAGAGAGAGAGAGGGATGGAGGGGGTAGAGAGAGAGAGAGATTGAATTCCATAGATGTACCATATACCAGTGTGTGTGCGTGTTAGTGTGAGTGTGTATGTATGTGTATGTGTGTGTGTGTGTTAGTGTGGTGTGTGTGTGTGGTGGTGTGTGTGTAGTGTGTGTGTTAGTGTGTGCGTGCGTGTATGTGTGACATACGTCCATAAGAGCAGCGTTGATGTAGTTGGAGCTCTCTCCATCGATGGTGATGAGGAAGGGCAGACAGCGGTCAGGAGGAAGAACATCCATACAGCGGTTCTTCTCGTGGTTCCTGGGGAGCAGGGCGATACTACAGTCCTCCACCCGCAACGTAGGAGTCACCATGTTCAGAGTCTGGAGAGAGAGACAGTAGAGGTTACAGGGGTTACAGTGGGTTACAGTGGGTTACAGTGGGTTACAGGGGGTTACAGTGGGTTACAGTGGGTTACAGGGGTTACAGTGGGTTACAGGGGTTACCGTGGGTTACAGGGGTTACAGGGGGTTACCGTGGGTTACAGGGGTTACCGTGGGTTACAGGGGTTACCGTGGGTTACCGTGGGTTACAGGGGGTTACCGTGGGTTACAGGGGTTACCGTGGGTTACAGGGGGTTACCGTGGGTTACAGGGGTTACCATGGGTTACCGTGGGTTACAGGGGGTTACCGTGGGTTACAGGGGGTTACTACGTGGGTTACAGGGGGTTACCGTGGGTTACAGGGGTTAGTAGGTTACAGGGTCGGGTTACCGTGGGTTACAGGGGTTACCGTGGGTTACAGGGTTACAGTGGGTTACAGGGGGTTACCGTGGGTTACAGGGGGTTACACGTGGGTTACAGGGGGTTACCGTGGGTTACAGGGGGTTACTGTGGGTTACAGGGGGGTTACCGTGGGTTACAGGGGGTTACAGTGGGTTACCGTGGGTTACAGGGGGTTACCGTGGGTTACAGGGGGTTACTGTGGGTTACAGGGGGTTACCGTGGGTTACAGGGGTTACAGGGGTTACAGTGGGTTACAGGCGGGTTACAGTGGGTTACCGTGGGTTATACAGGGGGTTACCGTGGGTTACAGGGGGTTACAGGGGGTTACAGGGGGTTACAGGGGGTTACAGGGGGTTACCGTGGGTTACAGGGGGTTACCGTGGGTTACAGGGGGTTACAGGGGGTTACAGGGGGTTACAGGGGTTACAGGGGGTTACAGGTGGGTTACAGGGGGTTACCGTGGGTTACAGGGGGTTACTGTGGGTTACAGGGGGTTACCGTGGGTTACAGGAAATTTAAAAACAAAGGAGTTCATGTATGATGATGACTCTAGTTTCCTGTCCAATCGTCTCATTGAAGATCCCTGTAATGTCTCATTGAAGATCCCTGTAATGTCTCATTGAAGATCCCTGTAATGTCTCATTGAAGATCCCTGTAATGTCTCATTGAAGATCCCTGTAATGTCTCATTGAAGATCCCTGTAATGTCTCATTGAAGATCCCTGTAATGTCTCATTGAAGATCCCTGTAATGTCTCATTGAAGATCCCTGTAATGTCTCATTGAAGATCCCTGTAATGTCTCATTGAAGATCCCTGTAATGTCTCATTGAAGATCCCTGTAATGTCTCATTGAAGATCCCTGTAATGTCTCATTGAAGATCCCTGTAATGTCTCATTGAAGATCCCTGTAATGTCTCATTGAAGATCCCTGTAATGTCTCATTGAAGATCCCTGTAATGTCTCATTGAAGATCCCTGTAATGTCTCATTGAAGATCCCTGTAATGTCTCATTGAAGATCCCTGTAATGTCTCATTGAAGATCCCTGTAATGTCTCATTGAAGATCCCTGTAATGTCTCATTGAAGATCCCTGTAATGTCTCATTGAAGATCCCTGTAATGTCTCATTGAAGATCCCTGTAATGTCTCATTGAAGATCCCTGTAATGTCTCATTGAAGATCCCTGTAATGTCTCATTGAAGATCCCTGTAATGTCTCATTGAAGATCCCTGTAATGTCTCATTGAAGATCCTCAATGTCTCATTGAAGATCCCTGTAATGTCTCATTGAAGATCCTGTAATGTCTCATTGAAGATCCCTGTAATGTCTCATTGAAGATCCCTGTAATGTCTCATTGAAGATCCCTGTAATGTCTCATTGAAGATCCCTGTAATGTCTCATTGAAGATCCCTGTAATGTCTCATTGAAGATCCCTGTAATGTCTCATTGAAGATCCCTGTAATGTCTCATTGAAGATCCCTGTAATGTCTCATTGAAGATCCCTGTAATGTCTCATTGAAGATCCCTGTAATGTCTCATTGAAGATCCCTGTAATGTCTCATTGAAGATCCCTGTAATGTCTCATTGAAGATCCCTGTAATGTCTCATTGAAGATCCCTGTAATGTCTCATTGAAGATCCCTGTAATGTCTCATTGAAGATCCCTGTAATGTCTCATTGAAGATCCCTGTAATGTCTCATTGAAGATCCCTGTAATGTCTCATTGAAGATCCCTGTAATGTCTCATTGAAGATCCCTGTAATGTCTCATTGAAGATCCTGTAATGTCTCATTGAAGATCCCTGTAATGTCTCATTGAAGATCCCTGTAATGTCTCATTGAAGATCCCTGTAATGTCTCATTGAAGATCCCTGTAATGTCTCATTGAAGATCCCTGTAATGTCTCATTGAAGATCCCTGTAATGTCTCATTGAAGATCCCTGTAATGTCTCATTGAAGATCCCTGTAATGTCTCATTGAAGATCCCTGTAATGTCTCATTGAAGATCCCTGTAATGTCTCATTGAAGATCCCTGTAATGTCTCATTGAAGATCCCTGTAATGTCTCATTGAAGATCCCTGTAATGTCTCATTGAAGATCCCTGTAATGTCTCATTGAAGATCCCTGTAATGTCTCATTGAAGATCCCTGTAATGTCTCATTGAAGATCCCTGTAATGTCTCATTGAAGATCCCTGTAATGTCTCATTGAAGATCCCTGTAATGTCTCATTGAAGATCCCTGTAATGTCTCATTGAAGATCCCTGTAATGTCTCATTGAAGATCCCTGTAATGTCTCATTGAAGATCCCTGTAATGTCTCATTGAAGATCCCTGTAATGTCTCATTGAAGATCCCTGTAATGTCTCATTGAAGATCCCTGTAATGTCTCATTGAAGATCCCTGTAATGTCTCATTGAAGATCCCTGTAATGTCTCATTGAAGATCCCTGTAATGTCTCATTGAAGATCCCTGTAATGTCTCATTGAAGATCCCTGTAATGTCTCATTGAAGATCCCTGTAATGTCTCATTGAAGATCCCTGTAATGTCTCATTGAAGATCCCTGTAATGTCTCATTGAAGATCCCTGTAATGTCTCATTGAAGATCCCTGTAATGTCTCATTGAAGATCCCTGCAATGTCTCATTGAAGATCCCTGTAATGTCTCATTGAAGATCCCTGTAATGTCTCATTGAAGATCCCTGCAATGTCTCATTGAAGATCCCTGTAATGTCTCATTGAAGATCCCTGTAATGTCTCATTGAAGATCCCTG
>NW_025757020.1:0-5963 GCF_021184085.1 Oncorhynchus gorbuscha
ACAGACAGACAGACAGACAGACAGACAGACAGACAGACAGACAGACAGACAGACAGACAGACAGACAGACAGACAGACAGACAGACAGACAGACAGGCAGGCAGGCAGGCAGGCAGACAGACAGACAGACAGACAGACAGACAGACAGACAGACAGACAGACAGACAGACAGACAGACAGACAGACAGACAGACAGACAGACAGACAGACAGACAGACAGACAGACAGACAGACAGACAGACAGACTGTTATGCAGGTGAATGAGGACCCAAAAGCAACTTGGCGAAAACAGAGTCTTTAATCCAGTAAAGTAAATCTACAATCATAAAGCATAATTCCACTCGTAATGACGAGAACAGACTGGAGACTCGATCATGAACTGCAGGTTGCCTCGGGAAGGCACTTGAACGTAGCAGACTCAGACACCTGCTCACCACGCAGCATCTGAGGGAAACACGACACGACAGGGCGATACACAGACACAGCACGGTGAACAATAGACAAGGATCCGACAGGGCAGAAACGGAAAACAAGGGGAGAAATAGGGACTCTAATCAGGGGGAAAGATAGGGAACAGGTGTGGGAAGACTAAATGATTGATTAGGGGAATAGGAACAGCTGGGAGCAGGAACGGAGCGATAGAGAGAAGAGAGAGAGGGAGGAAGAGAGAAAGAGGGGAACGAACCTAAAAAGACCAGCAGGGGGAAAACGAACAGAGGGAAAAGCAAAATGACAAGACAAAATAAGACAAAACATGACAGTACCCCCCCACTCACCGAGCGCCTCCTGGCGCTCTCGAGGAGGAACACTGGCGGCAACGGAGGAAATCATAGATCACAAACGGTCCAGCACGTCCCGAGAAAGAACCCAACTCCTCTCCTCAGGACCGTAACGAAAACGATAAAAAGGGAAACTAGGGTACTACTCTAAAAAAAAAATGAGACACGGGTAGAGAACTGAAAGCTTTAGAGCAAACAGGACCAAACAGGCCAGGAGAGTAACAACTAGGGACAGACTGAGACACAGCAAGGGCAGGAACAAGAACAGGAGAGATGCGATGGCAGGGAACAGACTGAGACCCAGCAAGACCAGGAGCAGAAGCAGAAAAAAATTACCAGACTCTTCTGCGCGCAGTCTGAACACGCAGCCACGAAACGGCGCGTGTCACGCTCCTGAGTAGGCCACCAAAACCGCTGGCGAATAGAAGCAAGCGTACCCCGAACGCCGGGATGGCCAGCTAACTTGGCAGAGTGAGCCCACTGAAGAACAGCCAGACGAGTAGAAACAGGAACGAAAAGAAGGTTACTAGGACAAGCGCGCGGCGACGCAGTGTGCGTGAGTGCTTGCTTAACCTGTCTCTCAATTCCCCAGACAGTCAACCCGACAACACGCCCAACAGGAAGGATCCCCTCGGGATCGGTAGAAGCCACAGAAGAACTAAAGAGACGGGATAAAGCATGAGGCTTGGTGTTCTTAGTACCCGGGCAATAAGAAATAACGAACTCGAAACGAGCGAAAACAACGCCCAACGAGCATGACGCGTATTCAGTCGCTTGGCATAACGGATACCAAGGTTCTTTTGGTCAGTCCAAACGACAAAAGGAACGGTCGCCCCAACCACTGTCGCCATTTGCCTAGGGCTAAACGGATGGCGAGCAGTTCATGTTAGCCACATCATAGTTACGTTCCGACGTGACAGGCGGAGAAAATACGCACAAGGGTGGACCCCATCGTCAGTATCGGAGCTGGGACAGAATGGCTCCCACGCCCACCCCGACGCGTCAACCTCAACAATAAACTGTTTAGTGACGTCCAGGTGCAACAAGGATAGAGCGGATGCAAAACGCTTCTTGAAGAGATCAGAACAACAATCATACGACCGGTGAGGAGGAAGGAGTTGGTTCTGGACCGACTGAAGACCGTGCGCAGACCATGATATTCCTCCGGCACTCCTGTCAAATCACCAGGTTCCTCCTGAGAAGAGGGGACAGAACAAACAGGAGAAATAGCAGACATTAAACACGTCACATGACAAGAAACGTTCCAGGAAAGGATAGAATTACTAGACCAATCAAAAGAAGGATTATGACACACTAGCCAGGGATGACCCAAAACAACAGGTGTAAAAGGTGAACAAAAATCAAAAAAGAAATGGTCTCACTATGGTTACCAGATACAGTGAGGGTTAAAGGTAGTGTTTCATATAATATACTGGGGAGAGGACTACCATCCAAGGCAAACATGACCGTGGGCTCCCTAACTGTCTGAGAGGAATGTCATGTTCCGCGCCCAGGCTTCGTCCATAAAACAGCCCTCTGCCCCAGAGTCTATTAATGCACTGCAGGAAGCTGCGATCCGGTCCAGCGTAGATGGACCGGTAAGGTAGTACATGTACTCTGACGGAGAGGACCGTTTAGTAGCGCTTATCAGTCGCCCTCCGCTTACTGATGAGCTCTGGCCTTAACTGGACATGAAATGACAAATGACCAGCGGAACCGCAATAGAGACAGAGGCGGTTGGTGATTCTCCGTTCCTCTCCTTAGTCGAGATGCGAATACCCCCAGCTGCATGGGCTCAACACCTGAGTCAGTGGGGAAAGACGGTAGTGTCGGGAGAGAGGGGAGACACAGTTAACGCGAGCTCTCTTCTATGAGCTCGGTGACGAAGATCTACCCGTCGTTCAATGCGAATAGCGAGTTCAATCAAAGAATCCACGCTGGATGGAACCTCCTGAGAGAGAATCTCATCCTTAACCTTAGCGTGGAGTCCCTCCAGAAAACGAGCGAGCAACGCCTGCTTGTTCCAGTTACTGGAGGCAGCAAGAGTGCGAAACTCTATAGAGTAATCCGTTATGGATCGATTACCTTGACATAGGGAAGACAGGGACCAGGAAGCTTCTTTCCCAAAACTGAGCGATCAAAACCCTTATCATCTCCTCTTTAAAGTTCAGATAATTGTTAGTACACTCAGCGCTTGCCTCCCAGATAGCTGTGCCCCACTGCCGAGCCCGACCAGTAAGGAGTGATATGACGTAGGCAACCGAGCTCTCTCTTGAGTATGTGTTGGGTTGGAGAGAGAACACTATATCACACTGGGTGAGAAAGGAGCGGCACTCAGTGGGCTGCCCAGAATAACATGGTGGGTTATTAACCCTAGGTTCCGGAGGCTCGGAAGAACCGGAAGTAGCTGGTGACACGAGACGAAGACTCTGATACTGTCCTGAGAG
Source organism: Oncorhynchus gorbuscha (assembly GCF_021184085.1). Classification (NCBI taxonomy): domain Eukaryota; kingdom Metazoa; phylum Chordata; class Actinopteri; order Salmoniformes; family Salmonidae; genus Oncorhynchus; species Oncorhynchus gorbuscha. Next base: position 3,227 of record NW_025757020.1, read on the forward strand.
GTCGGAGACCTGAGCGGCCAGGGTCTCAACGGCATGCCGAGCAGCAGACAATTCCTGCTCGTGTCTGCCGAGCATCGCTCCCTGGAACTCGAGAGTAGAGTAGAGAGAATCCATAGTCGCTGGGTCCATTCTTGGTCGGATCCTTCTGTTATGCAGGTGAATGAGGACCCAAAGCAACTTGGCGAAACAGAGTCCTTAATCCAGTAAAGTAAATCTACAATCATAAAGCATAATTCCACTCGTAATGACGAGAACAGACTGGAGACTCGATCATGAACTGCAGGTTGCCTCGGGAAGGCACTTGAACGTAGCAGACTCAGACACCTGCTCACCACGCAGCATCTGAGGGAAACACGACACGACAGGGCGATACACAGACACAGCACGGTGAACAATAGACAAGGATCCGACAGGGCAGAAACGGAAAACAAGGGGAGAAATAGGGACTCTAATCAGGGGAAAGATAGGGAACAGGTGTGGGAAGACTAAATGATTGATTAGGGGAATAGGAACAGCTAGAGCAGGAACGGAGCGATAGAGAGAAGAGAGAGAGGGAGGAAGAGAGAAAGAGGGGAAACGAACCTAAAAAGACCAGCAGGGGAAAACGAACAGAGGGAAAAGCAAAATGACAAGACAAAATAAGACAAAACATGACACAGACAGACAGACAGACAGACAGACAGACAGACAGACAGACAGACAGACAGACAGACAGACAGACAGACAGACAGACAGACAGACAGACAGACAGACAGACAGACAGACAGACAGGCAGGCAGACAGACTGACAGACATACAGGCAGACAGGCAGACAGACAGACAGACAGACAGACAGACAGACAGACTGACAGACAGACAGACAGACAGACAGACAGACAGACAGACAGGCAGGCAGGCAGGCAGGCAGGCAGGCAGGCACACAACTGCTCTAAATAAGCATAAGCAAATAACAACAAATATCATTGACAATGATCTCCGTGTGAAAATTGTAATGTAAACAACCCTGTTTTTATATTTGTTAATTTATGTTGATGTAGAAACCCAATTTAAAAAGTCACACTTTTAGTAAAGTGATAAGAAGTTTGTATACAGCTTTGCAAGGAAGGCCACAGCTCATCACAATCCAAACTAGTACGCACTCTTGAACAAATATCACACAAGTCTGTCTTAGTCAGAATGAGACGTGTATTTTTCTCCCCTCTCAGAATAGCGTGACTGATGAACTTGATTCGCTCTCAGAGCATTGCATCAAGACAGAACTGATACACGCGAAGACGTTCCGAGAGGAACGTGGCGAGGTTCCAATCGCTACTCCCTCCCCTCCCTCAGTCCATCCCATGCCAGTGTAGAATGGAGAATGTTGATTATGTATTCTGATGATGTATTCTGATTCCCATCTGATTGAGCGGTCATCTGTAAAGAGTGAAATGAGCGTGAGGGGAGACTCAAATCTCAGCCCGGAGGCTGGGTTTCTGTACAGCACTTTGAGATATCAGCTGATGTACGAAGGGCTATATAAACTAATTGATTTGATATAGAGGAGATGGCATTGTGTGATGATCCCAGCATGAGATCATATACTGTCACCAGGAAGCCTCAGAGGGACGGACAGACGGTTCACTATAAATACACACCACTATTACTTCATCATCAGAGCTAATCAAGCGTTGATTACCTTTTCAGCCACTTTTTTTGGTTAAATCATTTTTTATGGGGAAGCCTATAGTTAGTGTTATGTTAGTTGTGTTAAAATCAGTGTTGTATTAGTGGTGTTGAAATCAGTGTTGTATTAGTGGTGTTGAAATCAGTATTATTTGTGTTAAATTCAGTCTTGTATTAGTGGTGTTGAAATCAGTGTTGTATTAGTGGTGTTGAAATCAGTATTGTATTATTTGTGTTAAAATCAGTGTTGTACAGTGTTGTATTATTTGTGTTAAAATCAGTGTTGTACTTGTAGTGTTGAAATCACTGTTGTGTTAGTAGTGTTGAAATCAGTGTTATATTAGTAGTGTTGAAATGAGTATTGTACTAGTAGTGTTGAAATCAGTGAGCTACAAAGACTGGCTAAAGACTCGATTGTGGCCAGATGCATGCATGTGTGTTTCTCATTTCTCATGTGACCAAGACCACCTCCAAAGCTCAAGGTGGACTCAGCACCTAGCATGCTCTAAATAGGACTTGATCCCTTTGGAGCATTTGGAGCAGGCCTTTATTTACACTGAGATAAAGTATTTACACCGAGAGAAAGTATTGACGCTGAGAGAAAATATTTAGCTGAGATAAAGTATTCACACTGAGATAAAGTATTTATACTGAGATAAAGTATTCACACTGAGATAAAGTATTCACACTGAGATAAAGTATTTACACTGAGATAAAGTATTCTCACTGAGATAAAGTATTTGCACAGAGATAAAGTATTCACACTGAGATAAAGTATTCACACTGAGATAAAGTATTCACACTGAGATAAAGTACTCACACTGAGAGAAAGTATTTACACTGAGAGAAAATATTCACACTGAGATAAAGTATTCGCACTCAGATAAAGTATTCACACTGAGATAAAGTATTTACACTGAGATAAAGTATTCACACTGAGATAAAGTACTCACACTGAGAGAAAGTATTCACACTTAGATAAAGTATTTACACTGAGATAAAGTATTCACACTGAGATAAAGTATTCACACTTAGATAAAGTATTCACACTGAGATAAAGTACTCACACTGAGAG
>NW_025757021.1:0-5961 GCF_021184085.1 Oncorhynchus gorbuscha
CACCTCCATCCCTAGTACCTGGTCACACCTCCATCCCTAGTACCTAGTCACACCTCCATCCCTAGTACCTGGTCACATCTCCATCCCTAGTACCTAGTCACACCTCCATCCCTAGTACCTGGTCACACCTCCATCCCTAGTACCTAGTCACACCTCCATCCCTAGTACCTGGCCACACCTTCACCCCTAGTACCTGGTCACACCTCCACCCCTAGTACCTGGTCACTCCTCCATCCCTGGTCACAGCTCCATCCCTGGTCACAGCTCCATCCCTGGTCACAGCTCCATCCCTGGTCACAGCTCCATCCCTAGTACCTGGTCACACCTCCATCCCTAATTCCTGGTCACACCTCCATCCCTAGTATCTGGTCACACCTCCATCCCTAGTCACACCTCCATCCCTAGTACCTGGGCACACCTCCATCCCTAGTGCCTAGTCACACCTCCATCCCTAGTACCTTTTCACACCTCCATCTCTAATGCCTGGTCACACCTCCATCTCTGGTTTACATTCCTTCCATCTTTAGTATTTAGTTACATTTCTATCTCTTATATTTGAGCCATATTCTATCTCTGGTTTACATCTCTCTATCTTTAGTATTTGGTCATTACTCCTCCATTCCCTGGTCACAGTTTTATCTCTTTAGTATCTGGTTACACTTTCCATCCCCGGCCGCACCTCCATCCCCAGTACCCGGTCACACTTATCTCTTAGTATTTGGCACATTCTCTATTCCTTAGCATCTTGGTTTACACTCTTCTATTCCTGTGCACTCCAGTCACACCTATCCCCAGCACTGGCCAAGACCCTCCATCCCCAGTATCTGGTCACACCTCCATCCCTAGTACCTGGCCACACCTCCATCCCCAGTATCTGTCACACCTCCATCCCAGGTAGAGTCTGGTCACACCTCCATCCTAGTACCTAGTCACACCTCCATCCCAGGTAGAGTCCAGGTAGAACACGCTGCTCTACTTTCTCCCGATGAGTCAGGTGGGAACACGCTCCTCTACTTCCTCCCCATTGAGGTCAGGTAGAACAGCTGCTCTACTTCCCTCCCAATTGAGTCAGGTAGAACAAACGCTGCTCTACTTCCCTCCCCATTGAGTCAGGTAGAACACGCTGCTCTACTTCCCTCCCCATTGAGTCAGGTAGAACACGCTGCTCTACTTCCCTCCCATTGAGTCAGGTAGAACACACTCCTCTACTTCCCTCCCCATTGAGTCAGGTAGAACACGCTACTCTACTTCCCTCCCAATTGAGTCAGGTAGAACACGCTGCTCTACTTCCTCCCCCATTGAGTCAGGTAGAACACACTGCTCTACTTCTCTCCCCATTGAGTCAGGTAGAACACGCTGCTCTACTTCCCTCCCCATTGAGTCAGGTAGAACACGCTGCTCTACTTCCCCTCCCATTGAGTCAGGTAGAACACGCTGCTCTACTTCTCTCCCATTGAGTCAGGTAGAACACGCTGCTCTACTTCTCCCATTGAGTCAGGTTAGAACACGCCTGCTCTACATCCCTCCCCCATGAGTCAGGTAGAACAAGCTGCTCTACTTCCTCCCATTGAGTCAGGTAGAACACGCTGCTCCTACTTCCTCCCCATTGAGTCAGGTAGAACACGCTGCTCTGCTTCCCTCCCATTGAGTCAGGTAGAACACGCCTGTTACATCCCTCCCCATTGAGTCAGGTAGAACACGCTGCTCTACTTCCCTCCCCATTGAGTCAGGTGAAATACGCTGCTCACCGCCCTCCCCATTGAGTCAGGTAGAAGACGCTGCTCTACTTCTCTCCCCATTGAGACAGGTAGAACACGCTGCTCTACTTCCCTCCCCATTGAGTCAGGTAGAACACGCTGCTCTACATCCCTCCCCATTGGTCAGGGTGAACACGCTGCTCCTGCTTCCCTCCCCTGGAGACAGGTAGAACACGCTGCTCTACTTCCTTCCCGACAAGTCAGATAGAACACACTGCTCTACTTCCTCCCCCGATTGAGTCAGGTAGAACACGCTGCTCTACTTCTCTCCCCATTGAGACAGGTAGAACACGCTGCTCTACTTCCTTTCAGGTAGAACACACTGCTCATTGAGAGTCAGGTAGAACACGCTGCTCACTTCTCTCCCCATTGAGACAGGTAGAACACGCTGCTCTACTTCTCTCCCCCATTGAGACAGGTAGAACACGCTGCTCTACTTCCTTCCCGATTGAGTCAGGTAGAACACGCTGCTTCGATTGAGACAGGTAGAACACGCTGCTCTACTTCTCCGATTGAGTCAGGTAGAACACGCTGCTCCTCCTCCCCCTCTTTTCTTTCTCTGCCATCTCTCTTCAGTTCACAGTTTTTTTTCTCCTCTTTAGCGCTCTCCACCTCCAGGTGCAGGGGTTTGGTTCCGGCCCTACAGCGGCTTGTGACCTGGGACAGCGAGGGAGAGGAGGGAGGAGAGAAGGATGAGAGGATGACAGATCAGGCTAAGCTAGCCTGTCTGCTGTGTAGGAGACAGTTCCCCAGCAAGGAGGCTCTCATACGACACCAACAGCTCTCAGAGCTACACAAGGTGCTTATAACATGCCTACGGAGTAACATAACACAGACACGAAGCCACAATGTAATCTTTTACTATAACTATGTAATAAGGCATTTGACTTCCATGTAAGGCCTGAACTGAAGTCGTTACGGGGGCTCACATCTTACCTCTTCTGATGTCAGAGCTGTTTCTGTCTTCTGATGTGAAAGGAGGTGATCCATAGGAGTTCCACAGCCGTCCCAGTTTATCTTGACTGTTAATCTGCAGTCCCAGTTTATCTTGACTGTTAATCTGCAGTCCCAGTTTATCTTGACTGTTAATCTGTAGTCCCAGTTTATCTTGACTGTTAATCTGTAGTCCCAGTTTATCTTGACTGTTAATCTGCAGTCCCAGTTTATCTTGACTGTTAATCTGCAGTCCCAGTTTATCTTGACTGTTAATCTGCAGTCCCAGTTTATCTTGACTGTTAATCTGCAGTCCCAGTTTATCTTGACTGTTAATCTGCAGTCTCAGTTTATCTTGACTGTTAATCTGTAGTCCCAGTTTATCTTGACTGTTAATCTGTAGTCCCAGTTTATCTTGACTGCAGTTCCAGTTTATCTTGACTGTTAATATGTAGTCCCAGTTTATCTTGACTGTTAATCTGTAGTCCCAGTTTATCTTGACTGCAGTCCCAGTTTATCTTGACTGTTAATCTGCAGTCCCAGTTTATCTTGACTGTTAATCTGCAGTCCCAGTTTATCTTGACTGTTAATCTGCAGTCCCAGTTTATCTTGACTGTTAATCTGCAGTCCCAGTTTATCTTGACTGTTAATCTGCGGTCAATCTTGACTCTGCAGTCCAGTTTATTTTGACTGTTAATCTGCGGTCAGTTTATCTTGACTGTTAATTCTGCAGTCCCAGTTTATCTTGACTGTTAATCTGCAGTCCCAGTTTATCTTGACTGTTAATCTGCAGTCCCAGCTCTTGACTGTTTAATCTGCAGTCCCAGTTTATCTTGAATGTTAATCTGCAGTCCTCCCAGTTGTAGTTCTTGACTGTTAATCTGTAGTCCCAGTTTATCTTGACTGTTAATCTGCAGTCCCAGTTTATCTTGACTGTTAATCTGCAGTCTCAGTTTATCTTGACTGCAGTCCCAGTTTATCATGACTGTTAATCCGCAGTCCCAGTATCTCTTGACTGTTAATCTGCAGTCTCAGTTTATCTTGACTGTTAATCTGCAGTCCCAGTTTATCTTGACTGTTAATCCGCAGTCCCAGTATCTCTTGACTGTTAATCTGCAGTCTCAGTTTATCTTGACTGTTAATCTGCAGTCCCAGTATCTCTTGACTGTTAATCTGCAGTCCCAGTTTATCTTGACTGTTAATCTGCAGTCCCGGTTTATCGTGACTGTTATTCTGCAGTCCCAGTTTATCGTGACTGTTAATCTGCAGTCCCAGTTTATCTTGACTGTTAATCTGCAGTCTCAGTTTATCTTGACTGCAGTCCCAGTTTATCTTGACTGTTAATCTGAAGTCTCAGTTTATCTTGACTGTTAATCTGCAGTCCCAGTTTATCTTGACTGTTAATCTGCGGTCCCAGTTTATCTTGACTGTTAATCTGCGGTCCCAGTTTATTTTGACTGTTAATCTGCAGTCCCAGTTTATCATGACTGTTAATCTGCGGTCCCAGTTTATCTTGATTGTTAATCTGCCGTGACATTTATCTTGACTGTTAGTCTGCGGTCCCAGTTTATTTTGACTGTTAATCTACAGTCCCAGTTTATCTTGGCTGTTAATCTGCCGTGATCTTGAGCCTTCAGTTTAACCCCGTGACTATCCCGGATGGGGTACTCTTCCAGAAAAATAGGATTATTAAATCAACCGTGCTACCTTTAATGAACTGCCACATAACTCAAAGGTATTTTCTGGTTGATTTAAAGCTTTTCCTTTGTATATTGACTGTTGATGTCCAATCAGTTAAACCTTGTCACTTTTTGACAGCTAGGTGGCTCATTGATCCAGCTTTCTGGAACATATTCCCCTTGACCTCTGACTAACCTTTAACCTCTTCATCTCCTCCCTCAGCAAAACCTGGAGCAGCGGAGGTCACAGCAGGGGGGTATGGGGAGGAGGAGGAGGAAAGACAAGGAGGAATAGCCCACAGAGCCACCAGACCCAAGAAGAGAGTACAGCCCCTGTAAGCACTGCTGTCTCACACACACACACACACACACACACACACACACACACACACACACACACACACACACACACACACACACACACACACACACACACACACACACACACACACACACACACACACACACACACACACACACACACACACACATTCAACACATTGATAACTTCCACACCTAACACATTTTCTCCTCTCTCTCTTCTCCCTATTTTCCCCCTTCCTCTTGTCTCCCCTTCCCCCCTCTCCCTCCCTCTCTCTCTCTCTCCTCTATCTCCCTCCTCTCTCTCCCCCCTCTCTTTCAGCCCCCTCTCTCCCTCCATCCATCTCTCCTCTCTCTCTCCTCTATCTCCTCTCTCTCTCTCCCCCTCTCTCTTTCCATCCCTCTCTCTCCCTCCATCCATCTCTCTCGCTCCATCCCTCTCTCTTTCCATCCCTCTCTCTCTCTTCTCCCTCTCTCCTCTATCTCCCTCCCTCTCTCTCCCCCTCCCTCCCCCTCTCTCTTTCCATCCCCCTCTCTCCCTCCATCCATCTCTCCTCTCTCTCTCTCCTCTCTCTCCCTCCCTCTCTCTCCATCGCCTCTCTCTCCCCCTCTCTTTCCATCCCCCTCTCTCCCTCCATCCATCTCTCCTCTCTCTCTCCTCTCTCTCCCTCCCTCTCTCTCCATCGCCTCTCTCTCCCCCCCTCTCTTTCCATCCCTCTCTCTCCCTCCTTCCCTCTCTCTCGCGTCATCCCTCTCTCCTTATCTCTCTGTAGTGATGGTACGGCTGGCAGTAGTCTAGGTGCCAGGATGCTGCAGGGAGGGGTGAAGAAAGGACTGCTGCTACGTAACATGCAAGTGGACTGACCCCTGACCTTTAAACCCTGACCTCTAACCTCTAACCCTAGACATTCAACCATCGCACAGGACTAGGCTCCCTAGGTACAGATCTAGGATCAGCTTCCCCTCCCCCAATCCTAACCTTAACCCTTTACACTCGTACTCGTATCCGGGTTGAAAATGGCAGATTTGGGCACCAATAAATACCTAAATTGGAACTTAATGCTCATCACAGTGATGTATGAGTTTTGACTGACAGACATTCTGAACTTGAGCACTTCACACAACGTAAAGCTGCAACCCATCCCTCCTCGTAACTTTTGCAAATGTTTTGTTGTCTGAGAGAAGGGAAAATGCTGTAAATTAAGATGCATTTTGTTGAGGATTATAATAAATATCGCTTTGATGTCATGCATCGCCTGTGAGTACAGTTA
>NW_025757022.1:0-5961 GCF_021184085.1 Oncorhynchus gorbuscha
TGATTCTGAAATATGTTCATATGATCCAGTCCAGCAAATCAAATCACCGAGAATAAAACTACCCCTCACTCTTGTTTAATAATGTAAATATAGAGGCTGATTACTTTCAGTAATCATTTTTCTTTCTTCTTCTTCAGATTTAACCATTAACTTTGTTCTTACTTGATTAATAAATATGATAGTTTGATGAGCCTGGTGTGGATTTGATAAGATTAGCCATCTAAAGCAGCGTCAGTAGTTAAAAGTGTGGCTGTAATTGTGTTGGCAGGAAAGGCTGTCTTCCAAGGCTGGGATGTGTTGGAGCAGTTCAGAACCTTCATCAGGAAAGGCTGTCTTCCAGGGCTGGGATGTGATGGAGCAGTTCAGAACCTTCATCAGGAAAGGCTGTCTACCAGGGCTGGGATGTGATGGAGCAGTTCAGAACCTTCATCAGAGCAGCTCCGTAGACACGTCATCTGTTCTCACCAGAGGACCACCACACACACAGAGAGAGAACTACAAATCACTTATATCTGATGGATCCGTGGGAAAATATTGTTTATAGAGTAGTTATAAAGTCAGGATGAAGTTGTTAATAAGGTGGTGCTCTGGAGAACAAGTGATGACTTATTGTATTCAGTTTCTAGAAAGTTAGGCTGATCTCTGATCTCTCTCTCCAATCCTCCATTCTTAACCTGGAGACTTCCTCTGGTCTGAGTTAGCACCAGGACAACACTGTTCTCATGTCTGTTGTCCTGATGTAACATCTAATATAGACTCCCTCTGGTCTGAGTTAGCACCAGGACAACACTGTTCTCATGTCTGTTGTCCTGATGTAACATCTAATATAGACTCCCTCTGGTCTGAGTTAGCACCAGGACAACACTGTTCTCATGTCTGTTGTCCTGATGTAACATCTAATATAGACTCCTCTGGTCTGAGTTAGCACCAGGACAACACTGTTCTCATGTCTGTTGTCCTGATGTAACATCTAATATAGACTCCCTCTGGTCTGAGTTAGCACCAGGACAACACTGTTCTCATGTCTGTTGTCCTGATGTAACATCTAATATAGACTCCCTCTGGTCTGAGTTAGCACCAGGACAACACTGTTCTCATGTCTGTTGTCCTGATGTAACATCTAATATAGACTCCTCTGGTCTGAGTTAGCACCAGGACAACACTGTTCTCATGTCTGTTGTCCTGATGTAACATCTAATATAGACTCCTCTGGTCTGAGTTAGTACCAGGACAACTGTTACTGTTCTCATGTCTGTTGTCCTGATGTAACATCTAATATAGACTCCTCTGGTCTGAGTTAGCACCAGGACAACACTGTTCTCATGTCTGTTGTCCTGATGTAACATCTAATATAGACTCCTCTGGTCTGGAGTTAGCACCAGGACAACACTGTTCTCATGTCTGATGTCCTGATGTAACATCTAATATAGACTCCCTCTGGTCTGAGTTAGCACCAGGACAACACTGTTCTGTTCTCATGTCTGTTGTCCTGATGTAACATCTAATATAGACTCCCTCTGGTCTGAGTTAGCACCAGGACAACACTGTTACTGTTCTCATGTCTGTTGTCCTGATGTAACATCTAATATAGACTCCCTCTGGTCTGAGTTAGCACCAGGACAACACTGTTACTGTTCTCATGTCTGTTGTCCTGATGTAACATCTAATATAGACTCCCTCTGGTCTGAGTTAGCACCAGGACAACACTGTTCTCATGTCTGTTGTCCTGATGTAACATCTAATATAGACTCCCTCTGGTCTGAGTTAGCACCAGGACAACACTGTTCTCATGTCTGTTGTCCTGATGTAACATCTAATATAGACTTCCTCTGGTCTGAGTTAGCACCAGGACAACACTGTTCTCATGTCTGTTGTCCTGATGTAACATCTAATATAGACTCCCTCTGGTCTGAGTTAGTACCAGGACAACACTGTTCTCATGTCTGTTGTCCTGATGTAACATCTAATATAGACTCCCTCTGGTCTGAGTTAGCACCAGGACAACACTGTTCTCATGTCTGTTGTCCTGATGTAACATCTAATATAGACTCCCTCTGGTCTGAGTTAGCACCAGGACAACACTGTTCTCATGTCTGTTGTCCTGATGTAACATCTAATATAGACTCCCTCTGGTCTGAGTTAGCACCAGGACAACACTGTTACTGTTCTCATGTCTGTTGTCCTGATGTAACATCTAATATAGACTCCCTCTGGTCTGAGTTAGCACCAGGACAACACTGTTACTGTTCTCATGTCTGTTGTCCTGATGTAACATCTAATATAGACTTCCTCTGGTCTGAGTTAGCACCAGGACAACACTGTTACTGTTCTCATGTCTGTTGTCCTGATGTAACATCTAATATAGACTCCCTCTGGTCTGAGTTAGCACCAGGACAACACTGTTCTCATGTCTGTTGTCCTGATGTAACATCTAATATAGACTCCCTCTGGTCTGAGTTAGTACCAGGACAACACTGTTCTCATGTCTGTTGTCCTGATGTAACATCTAATATAGACTCCTCTGGTCTGGAGTTAGCACCAGGACAACACTGTTCTCATGTCTGTTGTCCTGATGTAACATCTAATATAGACTCCCTCTGGTCTGAGTTAGCACCAGGACAACACTGTTCTCATGTCTGTTGTCCTGATGTAACATCTAATATAGACTCCCTCTGGTCTGAGTTAGCACCAGGACAACACTGTTCTCATGTCTGTTGTCCTGATGTAACATCTAATATAGACTCCCTCTGGTCTGAGTTAGCACCAGGACAACACTGTTACTGTTCTCATGTCTGTTGTCCTGATGTAACATCTAATATAGACTCCCTCTGGTCTGAGTTAGCACCAGGACAACACTTCGTTCTCATGTCTGTTGTCCTGATGTAACATCTAATATAGACTCCCTCTGGTCTGAGTTAGCACCAGGACAACACTGTTACTGTGGTTGCTCATGTCTGTTGTCCTGATGTAACATCTAATATAGACTCCTCTGGTCTGAGTTAGCACCAGGACAACACTGTTCTCATGTCTGTTGTCCTGATGTAACATCTAATATAGACTCCCTCTGGTCTGAGTTAGCACCAGGACAACACTGATTCTCATGTCTGTTGTCCTGATGTAACATCTAATATAGACTCCCTCTGGTCTGAGTTAGCTACCAGGACAACACTGTTCTCATGTCTGTTGTCCTGATGTAACATCTAATATAGACTCCCTCTGGTCTGAGTTAGCACCAGGACAACACTGTTCTCATGTCTGTTGTCCTGATGTAACATCTAATATAGACTCCCTCTGGTCTGAGTTAGCACCAGGACAACACTGTTCTCATGTCTGTTGTCCTGATGTAACATCTAATATAGACTCCTCTGGTCTGAGTTAGTACCAGGACAACACTGTTCTCATGTCTGTTGTCCTGATGTAACATCTAATATAGACTCCTCTGGTCTGAGTTAGCACCAGGACAACACTGTTCTCATGTCTGTTGTCCTGATGTAACATCTAATATAGACTCCCTCTGGTCTGAGTTAGCACCAGGACAACACTGTTCTCATGTCTGTTGTCCTGATGTAACATCTAATATAGACTCCCTCTGGTCTGAGTTAGTACCAGGACAACACTGTTCTCATTTCTGTTGTCCTGATTTAACATCTCATATAGACTTCATGCTCTATTTAAATGTCAAGGTGATTTCTGATTGAACCCAGGTATCCAGTGTTCACTGTGAATGCCGTCTCCGCCCAAACGCGGGAACAAGCCCTTTATATTTCTATGAGGCTTTAGTGCTGAGTTTCCTCTGTAAGGATTGCATTGATCTCATCTCTGTGGTGGTGTTATTGTTGACTCTGAGTCTCTGGTAGTGTGGACATTTACTCTGTTAGAAACGACCAGATTCACCATAAGGTTACAGCCCAGTAATATGGCATTGCATTGATCTTATCTCTGTGGTGGTGTTATTGTTAACTCTGAGTCTCTGGTAGTGTGGACATTTCCTCTGTCAGAAACGACCAGATTCACCATAAGGTTACAGCCCAGTAATATGGCATTGCATTGACACAATGGCACATGGCAACAATATGAAGAATGTCCTCTTGTGGGCTTTTCAGCCTCTGCTATGAAAAGTGATTTGAACCAGATGTTCTGGCAGAATGAACCAGATGTTCTGGCAGAATGAACCAGATGTTCTGTAACGGCAGAATGAACCAGATGTTCTGTAAAGGCAGAATGAACCAGATGTTCTGTAAAGGCAGAATGAACCAGATGTTCTGTAAAGGCAGAATGAACCAGATGTTCTGTAAAGGCAGAATGAACCAGATGTTCTGTAACGGCAGAATGAACCAGATGTTCTGGCAGAATGAACCAGATGTTCTGTAAAGGCAGAATGAACCAGATGTTCTGTAAAGGCAGAATGAACCAGATGTTCTGTAACGGCAGAATGAACCAGATGTTCTGGCAGAATGAACCAGATGTTCTGTAAAGGCAGAATGAACCAGATGTTCTGTAACGGCAGAATGAACCAGATGTTCTGTAAAGGCAGAATGAACCAGATGTTCTGTAAAGGCAGAATGAACCAGATGTTCTGTAACGGCAGAATGAACCAGATGTTCTGGCAGAATGAACCAGATGTTCTGTAACGGCAGAATGAACCAGATGTTCTGTAAAGGCAGAATGAACCAGATGTTCTGTAAAGGCAGAATGAACCAGATGTTCTGTAAAGGCAGAATGAACCAGATGTTCTGTAAAGGCAGAATGAACCAGATGTTCTGGCAGAATGAACCAGATGTTCTGGGCAGAATGAACCAGATGTTCTGTAACGGCAGAATGAACCAGATGTTCTGTAAAGGCAGAATGAACCAGATGTTCTGGCAGAATGAACCAGATGTTCTGGCAGAATGAACCAGATGTTCTGGCAGAATGAACCAGATGTTCTGTAAAGGCAGAATGAACCAGATGTTCTGGCAGAATGAACCAGATGTTCTGTAAAGGCAGAATGAACCAGATGTTCTGGCAGAATGAACCAGATGTTCTGTAAAGGCAGAATGAACCAGATGTTCTGTAAAGGCAGAATGAACCAGATGTTCTGGCAGAATGAACCAGATGTTCTGGCAGAATGAACCAGATGTTCTGTAAAGGCAGAATGAACCAGATGTTCTGTAAAGGCAGAATGAACCAGATGTTCTGTAAAGGCAGAATGAACCAGATGTTCTGTAAAGGCAGAATGAACCAGATGTTCTGTAAAGGCAGAATGAACCAGATGTTCTGTAACGGCAGAATGAACCAGATGTTCTGTAAAGGCAGAATGAACCAGATGTTCTGTAACGGCAGAATGAACCAGATGTTCTGGCAGAATGAACCAGATGTTCTGTAAAGGCAGAATGAACCAGATGTTCTGTAAAGGCAGAATGAACCAGATGTTCTGTAAAGGCAGAATGAACCAGATGTTCTGTAAAGGCAGAATGAACCAGATGTTCTGTTGGCAGAATGAACCAGATGTTCTGTAAGGCAGAATGAACCAGATGTTCTAGGCAGAATGAACCAGATGTTCTGTAACGGCAGAATGAACCAGATGTTCTGGCAGAATGAACCAGATGTTCTGTAACGGCAGAATGAACCAGATGTTCTGGCAGAATGAACCAGATGTTCTGTAACGGCAGAATGAACCAGATGTTCTGTAAAGGCAGAATGAACCAGATGTTCTGTAACGGCAGAATGAACCAGATGTTCTGGCAGAATGAACCAGATGTTCTGTAAAGGCAGAATGAACCAGATGTTCTGTAAAGGCAGAATGAACCAGATGTTCTGTAACGGCAGAATGAACCAGATGTTCTGTAAAGGCAGAATGAACCAGATGTTCTGGCAGAATGAACCAGATGTTCTGTAACGGCAGAATGAACCAGATGTTCTGGCAGAATGAACCAGATGTTCTGTAAGGCAGAATGAACCAGATGTTCTGGCAGAATGAAC
>NW_025757023.1:0-5960 GCF_021184085.1 Oncorhynchus gorbuscha
ATTGGCTGTCATCAGTCATCAGGTAAAGGTGTATATGGTTGGCTGTCATCAGGTAAAGGTGTATATGGTTGGCTGTCATCAGGTAAAGCTGTATATGGTTGGCTGTCATCAGTCATCAGGTAAAGCTGTATATGGTTGGCTGTCATCAGTCATCAGGTAAAGGTGTATATGGTTGGCTGTCATCAGGTAAAGGTGTATATGGTTGGCTGTCATCAGGTAAAGGTGTATATGGTTGGCTGTCATCAGGTAAAGGTGTATATGGTTGGCTGTCATCAGGTAAAGGTGTATATGGTTGGCTGTCATCAGGTAAAGGTGTATATGGTTGGCTGTCATCAGGTAAAGGTGTATATGGTTGGCTGTCATCAGTCATCAGGTAAAGGTGTATATGGTTGGCTGTCATCAGGTAAAGGTGTATATGGTTGGCTGTCATCAGGTAACGGTGTATATGGTTGGCTGTCATCAGGTAAAGCTGTATATGGTTGGCTGTCATCAGTCATCAGGTAAAGGTGTATATGGTTGGCTGTCATCAGTCATCAGGTAAAGGTGTATATGGTTGGCTGTCATCAGGTAAAGGTGTATATGGTTGGCTGTCATCAGGTAAAGGTATATGGTTGCTGTCATCAGTCATCAGGTAAAGCTGTATATGGTTATATGGTTGGCTGTCATCAGTCATCAGGTAAAGATGTTTGGTTGGCTGCAAAACAGTCATCAGGTAAAGGTGTATATGGTTGGCTGTCATCAGGTAAAGGTGTATATGGTTGGCTCAGTCATCAGTAAAGCTGTATATGGTTGGCTGTCATCAGGTAAAGGTGTATATGGTTGGCTGTCATCAGGTAAAGGTGTATATGGTTGGCTGTCATCAGGTAAAGGTGTATATGGTTGGCTGTCATCAGGTAAAGGTGTATATGGTTGGCTGTCATCAGGTAAAGGTGTATATGGTTGGCTGTCATCAGGTAAAGGTGTATATGGTTGGCTGTCATCAGGTAAAGGTGTATTTGGTTGGCTGTCATCAGCTGTTTGGCGTCATCAGGTAAAGTTGTATATGGTTGGTCATCAGTCATCAGGTAAAGGTGTATATGGTTGGCTGTCATCAGTCATCAGGTAAAGCTGTATATGGTTGGCTGTCATCAGGTAAAGCTGTATATGGTTGGCTGTCATCAGGTAAAGTTGTATATGGTTGGCTGTCATCAGGTAAAGGTGTATATGGTTGGCTGTCATCAGTCATCAGGTAAAGATGTTTATGGTTGGCTGTCATCAGTCATCAGGTAAAGATGTTTATGGTTGGCTGTCATCCAGTAAAGGTGTATATGGTTGGCTGTCATCAGTCATCAGGTAAAGATGTTTATGGTTGGCTGTCATCAGTCATCAGGTAAAGCTGTATATGGTTGGCTGTCATCAGTCATCAGGTAAAGCTGTATATGGTTGGCTGTCATCAGGTAAAGTTGTATATGGTTGGCTGTCATCAGATAAAGCTGTATATGGTTGGCTGTCATCAGGTAAAGGTGTATATGGTTGGCTGTCATCAGGTAAAGCTGTATATGGTTGGCTGTCATCAGTCATCAGGTAAAGGTGTATATGGTTGGCTGTCATCAGGTAAAGCTGTATATGGTTGGCTGTCATCAGTCATCAGGTAAAGCTGTATATGGTTGGCTGTCATCAGGTAAAGCTGTATATGGTTGGCTGTCATCAGTCATCAGGTAAGTGTATATAAGGCTGTCATCAGGTAAAGGTGTGTATGGTTGGCTGTCATCAGGTAAAGGTGTATATGGTTGGCTGTCATCAGGTAAAGTGTATATGGTTGGCTGTCATCAGGTAAAGGTGCTATGGTTGGCTGTCATCAGTCATCAGGTAAAGGTGTATATGGTTGGTCATCAGTCATCAGGTAAAAGCTCTTTATGGTTGGCTGTCATCAGTCATCAGGTAAAGCTGTATATGGTTGGCTGTCAGGTAAAGCTGTATATGGTTGGCTGTCAGTCAGGTAAAGATGTATATGGTTGGCTGTCATCAGTCATCAGGTAAAGGTGTTTATGGTTGGCTGTCATCAGTCATCAGGTAAAGCTGTATATGGTTGGCTGTCATCAGGTCATCAGGTGTTATATGGTTGGCTGTCATCAGGTAAAGGTGTATATGGTTGGCTGTCCTCAGGGTAAAGGGTGTATAGTCAGTCATCAGGTAAAGCTGTATATGGTTGGCTGTCATCAGGTAAATGCTGTATATGGTTGGCTGTAATCAGTCATCAGGTCTTTATGGTTGGCTGTCATCAGTCATCAGGTAAAGGTGTATATGGTTGGCTGTCATCAGTCATCAGGTAAAGGTGTATATGGTTGGCTGTCATCAGGTAAAGGTGTATATGGTTGGCTGTCATCAGGTAAAGGTGTATATGGTTGGCTGTCATCAGGTAAATGTATATGGTTGGTCATTAAAGGTGTATATGGTTGGCTGTCATCAGGTAAAGGTGTATATGGTTGGCTGTCATCAGGTAAAGGTCATGGTTGGCTGTCATCAGGTAAAGCTGTATATGGTTGGCTGTCATCAGTGTCAGGTAAAGGTGTATATGGTTGGCTGTCATCAGGTAAAGGTGTATATGGTTGGCTGGCTGTCATCAGGTAAAGGTGTATATGGTTGGCTGTCATCAGGTAAAGGTGTATATGGTTGGCTGTCATCAGGTAAAGCTGTATATGGTTGGCTGTCATCAGGTCAAATGTAATGGTTGGCTGTCATCAGGTAAAGATGTTTATGGTTGGCTGTCATCAGGATAAAGGGTATATGGTTGGCTGTCATCATAAAAGCTGTATATGGTTGGCTGTCATCAGGTAAAGGTGTATATGGTTGGCTGTCATCAGTCATCAGGTAAAGGTGTATATGGTTGGCTGTCATCAGGTAAAGGTATATGGTTGGCTGTCATCAGTCATCAGGTAAAGATGTATATGGTTGGCTGTCATCAGTCATCATAGGTATAGGTGTTTATGGTTGGCTCATTGTCATCAGGTAAAGGTGTATATGGTTGGCTGTCATCAGTCATCAGGTAAAGGTGTATATGGTTGGTCTGTCATCAGGTAAAGCTGTATATGGTTGGCTGTCATCAGTCATCAGGTAAAGCTGTATATGGTTGGCTGTCATCAGGTAAATGTGTATATGGGCTGTCATAATGTTTATGGTTGGCTGTCATCAGGTAAAGTATATGGTTTCATCAGGTAAAGCTGTATATGGGCTGTCATCAGGTAAAGCTGTATATGGTTGGCTGTCATCAGTCATCAGGTAAAGCTGTATATGGTTGGCTGTCATCAGGTAAAGGTGTATATGGTTGGCTGTCATCAGTCATCAGGTAAAGCTGTATATGGTTGGCTGTCATCAGTCATCAGGTAAAGCTGTATATGGTTGGCTGTCATCAGTCATCAGGTAAAGGTGTATATGGTTGGCTGTCATCAGGTAAAGGAGTATATGGTTGGCTGTCATCAGGTAAATGTGTATATGGTTGGCTGTCATCATCTGTATATGGTTGGCTGTCATCAGGTAAATGTGTATATGGTTGGCTGTCATCAGGTAAAGTGTATATGGTTGGCTGTCATCAGGTAAAGCTGTATATGGTTGGCTGTCATCAGTCATCAGGTAAAGGTGTATATGGTTGGCTGTCATCAGTCATCAGGTAAAGCTGTATATGGTTGGCTGTCATCAGTCATCAGGTAAAGGTGTATATGGTTGGCTGTCATCAGTCATCAGGTAAAGGTGTATATGGTTGGCTGTC
The DNA here is from genome assembly GCF_021184085.1 of Oncorhynchus gorbuscha. Classification (NCBI taxonomy): domain Eukaryota; kingdom Metazoa; phylum Chordata; class Actinopteri; order Salmoniformes; family Salmonidae; genus Oncorhynchus; species Oncorhynchus gorbuscha. Next base: position 3,746 of record NW_025757023.1, read on the forward strand.
ATCAGGTAAAGGTGTATATGGTTGGCTGTCATCAGGTAAAGGTGTATATGGTTGGCTGTCATCAGGTAAAGGTGTATATGGTTGGCTGTCATCAGGTAAAGGTGTATATGGTTGGCTGTCATCATATGGTTGGCTGTCATCAGGTAAAGGTGTATATGGTTGGCTGTCATCAGTCATCAGGTGAAGCTGTATATGGTTGGCTGTCATCAGTAAAGGTGTATATGGTTGGCTGTCATCAGTCATCAGGTAAAGATGTTTATGGTTGGCTGTCATCAGTATCAATGTGTATATGGTTGGCTGTCATCAGTCATCAGGTAAAGCTGTATATGGTTGGCTGTCATCAGTCATCAGGTAAAGGTGTATATGGTTGGCTGTCATCAGGTAAAGGTGTATATGGTTGGCTGTCATCGAGTCATCAGATGTGTATATGGTTGGCTGTCATCAGGTAAAGTGTATATGGTTGGCTGTCATCAGGTAAAGGTGTATATGGTTGTCTCAGTCATCAGGTAAAGCTGTATATGGTTGGCTGTCATCAGTCATCAGGTAAATGGTTGGCTGTATATGCTGTATATGGTTGGCTGTCATCAGGTAAAGGTGTATATGGTTGGCTGTCATCAGGTAAAGCTCTTTATGGTTGGCTGTCATCAGTCATCAGGTAAAGGTGTATATAGTTGGCTGTCATCAGTCATCAGGTAAAGGTGTATATGGTTGGCTTCATCAGTCATCAGGTAAAGGTGTATATGGTTGGCTGTCATCAGTCATCAGGTAAAGGTGTATATGGTTGGCTGTCATCAGGTAAAGGTGTATATGGTTGGCTGTCATCAGTCATCAGGTAAAGCTGTATATGGTTGGCTGTCATCAGGTAAATGTGTATATGGTTGGCTGTAATCAGTCATCAGGTAAAGATGTTTATGGTTGGCTGTCATCAGTCATCAGGTAAAGGTGTATATGGTTGGCTGTCATCAGGTAAAGCTCTTTATGGTTGGCTGTCATCAGTCATCAGGTAAAGCTGTATATGGTTGGCTGTCATCAGTCATCAGGTAAAGATGTATATGGTTGGCTGTCATCAGGTAAAGGTGTTTATGGTTGGCTGTCATCAGGTAAAGGTGTATATGGTTGGCTGTCATCAGTCATCAGGTAAAGGTGTATATGGTTGGCTGTCATCAGGTAAAGCTCTTTATGGTTGGCTGTCATCAGTCATCAGGTAAAGGTGTATATAGTTGGCTGTCATCAGTCATCAGGTAAAGGTGTATATGGTTGGCTTCATCAGTCATCAGGTAAAGGTGTATATGGTTGGCTGTCATCAGGTAAATGTGTTTATGGTTGGCTGTAATCAGTCATCAGGTAAAGATGTTTATGGTTGGCTGTCATCAGTCATCAGGTAAAGGTGTATATGGTTGGCTGTCATCAGATAAAGCTATATATGGTTGGCTGTCATCAGTCATCAGGTAAAGCTGTATATGGTTGGCTATCATCAGATAAAGCTATATATGGTTGGCTGTCATCAGATAAAGCTATATATGGTTGGCTGTCATCAGTCATCAGATAAAGCAACCAACTTTCGGAGCAGAGAAAGTGACAAAAATGAAATGTTTAGTTTCCCAAATGATGGGGCTTTATACAAACTGTTTCACTACTTATTTTTTGTTCCTTTTAATCTAAAATGAAGACAAGTTTCCCTGATCAGTACATGTTGATGTTTTATTCTCTGGTTTCAGTCCTACACAAAAAATGGAACAAGCCTGTCAGTGGCACATCATGTGATCAGTGTTTAGTTCTCTGGTTCAGTCTAAATGAGACAAGCCTGTCAGTACATCATGTGATCAGTGTTTAGTTCTCTGGTTCAGTCTAAATGAGACAAGCCTGTCAGTACATGTGATCAGTGTTTAGTTCTCTGGTTCAGTCTAAATGAGACAAGCCTGTCAGTACATGTGATCAGTGTTCAATTCTCTGGTTCAGTCTGTTGTGAGACAAGCCTGTCAGTATGTGATCAGTGTTTGAATTCTCTGGTTCAGTCTAAATGGACAAGCCTGTCAGTACATCATGAATGTGTAGTTCTCTATGATTCAGCTAAATGAGACAAGCCTGTCAGTTCTTGTTATGATCAGTGTTCAGTTCTAAGTTTCAGTCTAAATGAGATGAGCCTGTCAGTACATCATGTGATCAGTGTTTAGTTCTCTGGTTCAGTCTAAATGAGACAAGCCTGTCAGTACAT
>NW_025757024.1:0-5959 GCF_021184085.1 Oncorhynchus gorbuscha
TATGTCTCTCTAATATGGTCATACATTGGGCAGGAGGTTAGGAAGTGCAGCTCAGTTTCCACCTCATTTTGTGGGCAGTGAGCACATAGCCTGTCTTCTCTTGAGAGCCATGTCTGCCTTTCTCAATAGCAAGGCTATGCTCACTGAGTGTACATAGTCAAAGCTTTCCTTAATTTTGGGTCAGTCACAGTGGTCAGGTATTCTGCCGCTGTGTACTCTCTGTGTAGGGCCAAATAGCATTCTAGTTTGCTCTGTTTTTTTGTAAATTCTTTCCAATGTGTTAAGTAATTATCTTTTTGTTTTCTCATGATTTGGTTGGGTCTAATTGTGCTGCTGTCCTGGGGCTCTGTAGGGTGTGTTTGTGTTTGTGAACAGAGCCCCAGGACCAGCTTGCTTAGGGGACTCTTCTCCAGGTTCATCTCTCTGTAGGTGATGGCTTTGTTATGGAAGGTTTGTGAATCGCTTCCTTTTAGGTGGTTGTAGAATTTAACGGCTCTCTTCTGGATTTTGATAATTAGTGGGTATCGGCCTAATTCTGCTCTGCATGCATTATTTGGTGTTTTACGTTGTACACAGAGGATATTTTTGCAGAATTCTGCGTGCAGAGTCTCAATTTGGTGTTTGTCCCATTTTGTGAAGTCTTGGTTGGTGAGCGGACCCCAGACCTCACAACCACAAAGGAGCAATGGGCTCTATGACTGATTCAAGTATTTTTAGCCAAATCCTAATTGGTATGTTGAAATTTATGTTTCTTTTGATGGCATAGAATGCCCTTCTTGCCTTGTCTCTCAGATCGTTCACAGCTTTGTGGAAGTTACCTGTGGCGCTGATGTTTAGGCCAAGGTATGTATAGTTTCTGTGTGCTCTAGGGCAACAGTGTCTAGATGGAATTTGTATTTGTGGTCCTGGTGACTGGACCTTTTTGGAACACCATTATTTTGGTCTTACTGAGATTTACTGTCAGGGCCCAGGTCTGACAGAATCTGTGCATAAGATCTAGGTGCTGCTGTAGGCCCTCCTTGGTTGGTGACAGAAGCACCAGATCATCAGCAAACAGCAGACATTTGACTTCGGATTCTAGCAGGGGGAGGCCGGGTGCTGCAGACTTTTCTAGTGCCCGCGCCAATTCGTTGATATATATGTTGAAGAGGGTGGGGCTTAAGCTGCATCCCTGTCTAACCCCACGACCCTGTGTGAAGAAATGTGTGTGTTTTTGCCAATTTTAACCGCACACTTGTTGTTTGTGTACATGGATTTTATAATGTCGTATGTTTTACCCCCAACACCACTTTCCATCAGTTTGTATAGCAGACCCTCATGCCAGATTGAGTCGAAGGCTTTTTTGAAATCAACAAAGCATGAGAAGACTTTGCCTTTGTTTTGGTTTGTTTGGTTGTCAATTAGGGTGTGCAGGGTGAATACATGGTCTGTTGTACGGTAATTTGGTAAAAAGCCAATTTGACATTTGCTCAGTACATTGTTTTCATTGAGGAAATGTACGAGTCTGCTGTTAATAATAATGCAGAGGATTTTCCCAAGGTTACTGTTGACACATATTCCACGGTAGTTATTGGGGTCAAATTTGTCTCCACTTTTGTGGATTGGGGTGATCAGTCCTTGGTTCCAAATATTGGGGAAGATGCCAGAGCTAAGTATGATGTTAAAGAGTTTTAGTATAGCCAATTGGAATTTGTTGTCTGTATATTTGATCCCATTTCATTAGAGGATGCCATCAACCACCCCAGACCTTACCATGGTTGAAGTTTATTTGTCTGCTGTTCAATACCATTGGAAATCAGTGATTCGATGATCTTATTGCTATTAGTTCTAAGATCTGTATTTGATCATATAACATCTACATTCTTTGTATATAGAACCAAAAGATTGAAGTGGTTTTACATCTCCATTTTGGATAGATAATTGTTCGTGTTGTTGTTTGTTTAGTGTTTTCCAATTTTCCCAGAAGTGGTTAGAGTCTATGGATTCTTCAATTGCATTGAGCTGATTTCTGACGTGCTGTTCCTTCTTTTCCGTAGTGTATTTCTGTATTGTTTTAGTGATTCACCATAGTGAAGGCGTAGACTCAGGTTTTCCGGGTCTCTATGTTTTTGGTTGGACAGGTTTCTCAATTTCTTTCTTAGATTTTTGCATTCTTCATCAAACCATTTGTCATTATTGTTAATTTTCTTCGGTTTTCTATTTGAGATTTTTAGATTTGATAGGGAAGCTGAGAGGTCAAATATACTGTTAAGATTTTCTACTGCCAGGTTTACACCTTCACTATTACAGTGGAACGTTTTACCCAGGAAATTGTCTAAAAGGGATTGAATTTGTTGTTGCCTAATTGTTTTTGGTAGGTTTCCAAACTGCATTCCTTCCATCTATAGCATTTCTTAATGTTACTCAGTTCCTTTGGCTTTGATGCCTCATGATTGAGTATTGCTCTGTTTAAGTAGACTGTGATTTTGCTGTGGTCTGATAGGGGTGTGTCAGTGGGCTGACTGTGAACGCTCTGAGAGACTCTGGGTTGAGGTCAGTGATAAAGTAGTCACAGTACTACTGCCAAGAGATGAGCTATAGGTGTACCTACCATAGGAGTCCCCCGGTCTACCGCTGCTGACTATGTACATACCCAGCGTGCGACAGAGCTGCAGGAGTTGTGACCCATTTTTTGTTGGTTATGTTGTCATAGTTATGCTCCAGGGGCATATGTGGGGAGGATTACATCACCTCAGCGATCACATTTGCTCCTCTGTGCTGGGAGAGTGTCAGAGATCTTGTTCTGGGTTCTGGCATTTAGGTCGCCACAGACTAGTACATACGCCTGGGCCTGGAAATGATTGATTTAACCCCCACTCAACCAGTTCTCTATACTGCGTCTATGTTATTTTGCTCATCTTAATCTTTTTTATTTGTATTGGCCAGTCTGAGATATGGCTTTTTCTTTGCAAGGTCTGCCTAGAAGGCCAAAATCCGGAGTCGCCTCTTCATTGTTGACATTGAGACTGGTGTTTTGCAGGTACTATTCAATGAAGCTGCCAGTTGAGGACTTGTGCAGTGTCTGTTTCTCAGACTAGACACTCTAATGTACTTATCTTCTTGCTAAGTTCTGCATTGGGGCCTCCTACTCCTCTTTCTATTCTGGTTAGAGACAGTTTGCGCTGTTCTGTGAAGGGAGTAGAACACAGCGTTGTATGAGGTCTTCAGTTTCTTGGCAATTTTTCGCATGGGAGTAGCCTTCTTTTCTCAGAACAAGAATAGACTGATGAGTTTCAGACGAAGGGTCGTTGTTTCTGGATATTTTGAGTCTGTAATCAAACCCACAAATGCTGAAGCTCCAGATACTCAACTAGTCTAAATAAGGCCAGTTTTATTGCTTCTCTAATCAGAACTACCATCTCAAGGCTGTGCTAACATAATTGCAAAAGGGTTTTCTAATGATCAATTAGCCTTTTAAAATGATAAACTTGGATTAGCTAACACAACATGTTATTGGAACACAGGAGCGATGGTTGCTGATAATGGGCTTCTGTACGCCCATTTTTTATTTATTTTATTTTATTTATTCTATGTAGATATTCCATAAAGATCAGCAGTTTCCAGCTACAATAGTCTTTTACAACATTAGTATGCAGCAATACATGCATTAGTGATGGCAGGTTCATAGACGCACAATCAAATTAATGTGAATTTTTTGTACATGTTAGGTTCATTGAAGTCCACTGAAGCGAGTGGATGAGTGTGAAATACTGACTGACACAATAGCGCTTCTCACCACCAGAGGGCGATATAACCCGACTGACTGAGTGTCAGACATTGTCTCTCTGTGCTCTCTGAGTAAGAGTTGACCCAGATATATTATCTACCACCAAACCATGACTTGTTCTGCGTACATACAGCTCCACTATGGACAAGCAACAGCATTTCTATCTTCCCCGTTAAACAATGATGCTTTTTATGTTAAAGTCATCACAGATAGTCCAATGAAACAGTGTCATTGTTTATAATAGGGACTTCTGCTAGGATGATCAAATAGTGGGAAAGTGTTCACCTTCAAACATTCACTGCAATAAAGATTCCCACGCATGCTAGGCAACAATGTTACATAAAACCTTGAGGTTTCTGACAATATGTCAGTGTAACGCTGAATGCAATAACAGTTAGTCCTTCGTCTTGCTAAAGTGCTCTTTTAATCCAATGCTTCCACACAGACTGGTATAATACTCTATCATTGCAATTGATCACTGAGTATAAAACATTCTCAAACAATGTCCTGTTCATAACGGCTGCTCATATAATGGTTGCTCTGGTCATTTCCTGCCCATTGTGTTCCTCTATGTGTTGTTTTACAGGGTCAGCCATAGTAGTACAGCGCCCCTGGAGAAAATGAGGGTTAAGTGGCTTGCTAAAGGGCACACAAACCGATTTCTCAATTTCTCAAACCAGCGACCTTTCGGTTACTGGCCCAATGCTCTACCACTAGGCTACCTGACGCCCAGTACACTTTCCACAGAACCCTTTTCAGACTGAATACTTGGCCTGTGGCATTTAGATGCTCTCTCCATATGGGCCAATTACAAACATAATGGGCCTGAGTGATTATACAGAACCTAGTGATGGCGATCAAGGAAATAAAAGAACCTGTAACAACCTAGGGGTTTCATGTACAGACCACTGCACAGATCATTTGGTCCGTGAATATATATCTCAAAACCCTACACCACAGGGACTCTGTAACAGACAGACTGCCTGTCTGTCTGCCTGCCTGCCTGTCTACCCTCTCTGGTATTGTGTGTGTCTGGTGATAAAGAGAACAAAGGTCAGTCACTATCACAGTCCAACTAAGGTGTATGAAAGAAAGCACATACTGGAAGTGTGAGAGATATTCAGCCACTCTTGGAAGACAATAGAAGTTCAATGGAAAATGGCTTTTTATTATAAAAACCTGTATCTCAGCATTGAAGCCTTCATCAGTGAACATGTTCTGTTCAACTTCCATTGTCCTCCAAGAGGATGAATCATATTAGCATAACCATGGCCAGGTGCTCAGTCTGTGTGGAGTAACCCAGACTCACGTGCTTCATCCTGGGCTCAAGAGAGAAGCCTTTGGGGTTGGACCTCACTGCCAGGTGTCTCACTATGTGTTTACAGGCCTCCGTCTTCCCAGAACCACTCTCCCCACTGTAGAGAGAGAGAGAGAGAGACACACACACAGAGAGAGAATAAAAATAGATTTTTGTTTGTCCGTTTGTGTCCATGCAATGGTGTGAATATCTGTGTATGTGACTGTGTCCATGGGTGTTTCCACATTGTTCCTGGTCTCAGATGAATGGATGTGTGCAGTGGAGTGAGTCATCAGGGTGTAGGCTACATCTGTCACCTCCATCTCACTCTTCCACCCACCTGACATCAGTCCTCTGGGCTATCCCTTCTCTTTTTCATCCCTCGTTTCCATTCACTTCTCCATTCAGAATCCTGCAGCTAGCCGTTACAATGGTGTTAATTAGCAAGTGGACACGATCATAACAACACAGCCTAATGGGGGTGCTCTGTGACTTTTTAGCAACATTTTGTTAGACATGTAGACATCTAGTGATGGACCTACGGACGTTTATTTGGGTTTATTGAGATGGCAACTGAAGCTAATGGTCATATGTACTCATCATTTAGTTTCTATTCGGGCATCCATCAACTGGGTACCTTACTGAGGTCATTCAGGTTAGATTGATCCATCCACTGGGCATCTCACTGTGGTCATTCAGGTTAGGTTGATCCCATCCACTGGGCATCTCACTGAGGTCATTCAGGTTAGATTGATCCATCCACTGGGCATCTCACTGAGGTCATTCAGGTTAGGTTGATCCATCCACGGGGCATCTCACTGAGGTCATTCAGGTTAGATTGATCCATCCACTGGGCATCTCACTGAGGTCATTCAGGTTAGGTTGATCCATCCACT
>NW_025757025.1:0-5957 GCF_021184085.1 Oncorhynchus gorbuscha
CCGGCGCGGCCCACGCTTGGATTGCGTCCTACCTGACAGGTCGCTCCCTACCAGGTGGCGTGGCGAGAATCTGTCTCCTCACCACGCGCCTCTCACCACTGGTGTCCCCCAGGGCTCTGTTCTAGGCCCTCTCCTATTCTCGCTTATACACCAAGTCACTTGGCTCTGTCATAACCTCACATGGTCTCTCCTATCATTGCTATGCAGACGACACACACTAATCTTCTCCTTTCCCCCTTCTGATGACCAGGTGGCGACTCGCATCTCTGCATGTCTGGCAGACATATCAGTGTGGATGACGGATCACCACCTCAAGCTGAACCTCGGCAAGACGGAGCTGCTCTTCCTCCCGGGGAAGGACTGCCTGCTCCATGATCTCGCCATCACGGTTGACAACTCCATTGTGTCCTCCTCCCAGAGCGCTAAGAACCTTGGCGTGATCCTGGACAACACCCTGTCGTTCTCAACTAACATCAAGGCGGTGGCCCGTTCCTGTAGGTTCATGCTCTACAACATCCGCAGAGTACGACCCTGCCTCACACAGGAAGCGGCGCAGGTCCTAATCCAGGCACTTGTCATCTTGTCATGTTTGTCATTTATTATCATGTCTTGTCCCTGTGCTCCCCATGCTATTCGTTTCCCTCTGCTGGTCTTATTTGGTTCTTTCCCTCCTTCTATCCCTCTCTCTCCCTCCCTCTCTCACTCTCTCGCTCTCTCTCTCTCTATCGTTCCGTTCCTGCTCCCAGCTGTTCCTATTCCCCTAATCATCATTTAGTCTTCCCACACCTGTTCCCGATCCTTTCCCCTGATTAGAGTCCCTATTTATTCCTTTGTGTTCCGTTCCTGTCCCGTCGGTTCCTTGTTTAGTATTCACCATGCTGTGATTGCGTTTCGCCCTGTCCTGTCGTGTTTTTGCTGTGATTGTGTATCGCCCTGTCCTGTCGTGTTTTTGCCTTCATCAGATGCTGCGTGTGAGCAGGTGTCTCTATCAACTACGGCCTGCGCCACCCGAAGCGACCTGCAGTCTGTGGCCGCTTCTCCAGTTATTCCCTCTACAGACTAGAGGATTTTTGTTATTCCCTGTTTGGACTTAAATAAACTCTGTTTCTGTTAAGTCGCTTTTGGGTCCTCTTTCACCTGCATGACAGAAGGAACCGACCAAGGAATGGACCCAGCGACTTCAGACGCTCGTTACACTGCCGTCGAGATCCAAGGAGCCATGCTCGGCAGACACGAGCAGGAATTGTCTGCTGCTCGCCATGCCGTGGAGAACCTGGCCGCTCAGGTTTCCGACCTCTCTGGACAGTTCCAGAGTCTACGTCTCGTGCCACCTGTTACTTCCTGGCCTGCCGAGCCTCCAGAACCTAGGGTTAATAACCCACCTTGCTACTCCGGGCAGCCCACTGAGTGCCGCTCCTTTCTCACGCAGTGTGAGATTGTGTTCTCTCTCCAACCCAACACATACTCTAGAGAGAGAGCTCGGGTTGCTTACGTCATTTCACTCCTTACTGGCCGGGCTCGAGAATGGGGCACAGCTATCTGGGAGGCAAGGGCTGATTGCTCTAACAAATTCCAGAACTTTAAAGAGGAGATGATTCGGGTTTTTGACCGTTCAGTTTTTGGTGGGGAGGCTTCTAGGGCCCTGGCTTCCTTATGCCAAGGTGAACGGTCCATAACGGATTATTCTATTGAGTTTCGCACTCTTGCTGCCTCTAGTGAGTGGAACGAGCCGGCGCTGCTCGCTCGTTTTCTGGAGGGACTCCACGCAGTGGTTAAGGATGAGATTCTCTCCCGGGAGGTTCCTTCAGATGTGGACTCTTTGATTGCTCTCGCCATCCGCATAGAACGACGGGTAGATCTTCGTCACCGGGCTCGTGGAAGAGAGCTCGCATCAACGGTGTTTCCCTGCTCCGCATCGCAACCATCTCCCTCCTCTGGCTTTGAGACTGAGCCCATGCAGCTGGGAGGGATTCGCATCTCGACTAAGGAGAGGGAACGGAGGATCACCAACCGCCTGTGCCTCTATTGCGGAGTTGCTGGACATTTTGTTAATTCATGTCCAGTAAAAGCCAGAGCTCATCTGTAAGCGGAGGGCTACAGGTGAGCGCAACTACTCAAGTCTCTCCATCAAAGTCCTGTACTACTTTGTCGGTCCACCTACGCTGGACCGGTTCGGGTGCTACATGTAGTGCCTTGATAGACTCTGGGGCTGAGGGTTGTTTCATGGACGAAGCATGGGTTCGGAAACATGACATTCCTTTCAGAGAGTTAGAGAAGCCTACGCCCATGTTCGCCTTAGATGGTAGTCATCTTCCCAGTATCAGATTTGAGACACTACCTTTAACCCTCACAGTATCTGGTAACCACAGTGAGACTATTTCTTTTTGATTTTCCGTTCACCGTTTACACCTGTTGTTTTGGGTCATCCCTGGCTAGTATGTCATAATCCTTCTATTAATTGGTCTAGTAATTCTATCCTATCCTGGAACGTTTCTTGTCATGTGAAGTGTTTAATGTCTGCCATCCCTCCCGTTTCTTCTGTCCCTACTTCTCAGGAGGAACCTGGCGATTTGACAGGAGTGCCGGAGGAATATCATGATCTGCGCACGGTCTTCAGTCGGTCCCGAGCCAACTCCCTTCCTCCTCACCGGTCGTATGATTGTAGTATTGATCTCCTTCCGGGGACCACTCCTCCTCGAGGTAGACTATACTCTCTGTCGGCTCCCGAACGTAAGGCTCTCGAGGATTATTTGTCTGTGTCTCTTGACGCCGGTACCATAGTGCCTTCTTCTTCTCCGGCCGGGGCGGGGTTCTTTTTGTTAAGAAGAAGGACGGTACTCTGCGCCCCTGCGTGGATTATCGAGGGCTGAATGACATAACGGTTAAGAATCGTTATCCGCTTCCCCTTATGTCATCAGCCTTCGAGATTCTGCAGGGAGCCAGGTGCTTTACTAAGTTGGACCTTCGTAACGCTTACCATCTCGTGCGCATCAGAGAGGGGGACGAGTGGAAAACGGCGTTAACACTCCGTTAGGGCATTTTGAGTACCGGGTTCTGCCGCTCGGTCTCGCCAATGCGCCAGCTGTTTTTCAGGCATTAGTTAATGATGTTCTGAGAGACATGCTGAACATTTTTGTTTTTGTCTATCTTGACGATATCCTGATTTTTTCTCCGTCACTCGAGATTCATGTTCAGCACGTTCGACGTGTTCTACAGCGCCTTTTAGAGAATTGTCTCTACGTAAAGGCTGAGAAGTGCTCTTTTCATGTCTCCTCCGTTACTTTTCTCGGTTCCGTTATTTCCGCTGAAGGCATTCAGATGGATTCCGCTAAGGTCCAAGCTGTCAGTGATTGGCCCGCTCCAAGGTCACGTGTCGAGTTGCAGCGCTTTTTAGGTTTCGCTAATTTCTATCGGCGTTTCATTCGTAATTTCGGTCAAGTTGCTGCCCCTCTCACAGCTCTTACTTCTGTCAAGACGTGTTTTAAGTGGTCCGGTTCCGCCCAGGGAGCTTTTGATCTTCTAAAAGAACGTTTTACGTCCGCTCCTATCCTCGTTACTCCTGACGTCACTAGACAATTCATTGTCGAGGTTGACGCTTCAGAGGTAGGCGTGGGAGCCATTCTATCCCAGCGCTTCCAGTCTGACGATAAGGTTCATCCTTGCGCTTATTTTTCTCATCGCCTGTCGCCATCTGAGCGCAACTATGATGTGGGTAACCGTGAACTGCTCGCCATCCGCTTAGCCCTAGGCGAATGGCGACAGTGGTTGGAGGGGGCGACTGTTCCTTTTGTCGCTTGGACAGACCATAAGAACCTTGAGTACATCCGTTCTGCCAAACGACTTAATGCCCGTCAAGCTCGTTGGGCGTTGTTTTTCGCTCGTTTCGAGTTTGTGATTTCTTACCGTCCGGGTAGCAAGAACACCAAGCCTGATGCCTTATCCCGTCTGTTTAGTTCTTCTGTGGCTTCTACTGATCCCGAGGGGATTCTTCCTTATGGGCGTGTTGTCGGGTTAACAGTCTGGGGAATTGAAAGACAGGTTAAGCAAGCACTCACGCACACTGCGTCGCCGCGCGCTTGTCCTAGTAACCTCCTTTTCGTTCCTGTTTCCACTCGCCTGGCTGTTCTTCAGTGGGCTCACTCTGCCAAGTTAGCTGGTCATCCCGGTGTTCGAGGCACTCTTGCGTCTATTCGCCAGCGCTTTTGGTGGCCGACTCAGGAGCGTGACACGCGCCGTTTCGTGGCTGCTTGTTCGGACTGCGCGCAGACTAAGTCGGGTAACTCTCCTCCTGCCGGTCGTCTCAGACCGCTCCCCATTCCTTCTCGACCATGGTCTCACATTGCCTTAGACTTCATTACCGGTCTGCCTTTGTCTGCGGGGAAGACTGTGATTCTGACGGTTGTCGATAGGTTCTCTAAGGCGGCACATTTCATTCCCCTCGCTAAACTTCCTTCCGCTAAGGAGACGGCACAAATCATTATTGAGAATGTATTCAGAATTCATGGCCTCCCGTTAGACGCCGTTTCAGACAGAGGCCCGCAATTCACGTCACAGTTTTGGAGGGAGTTCTGTCGCTTGATTGGTGCGTCCGTCGTCTCTCTTCCGGGTTTCATCCCCAGTCTAACGGCCGGGCAGAGAGGGCCAACTCAGACGATTGTCGCATACTACGCAGCCTTTCTTCAGAAACCCTGGCGTCTTGGGCAGAACAGCTCCCCTGGGCAGAATACGCTCACACCCGCTCCTTCGTCTGTCAATATCTCCGTTTCAGAGTAGTCTGCTACCAGCCTCCTCTGTTCTCATCCCAGCTTGCCGAGTCCAGCGCTCCCTCCGCTCAAGCGCTTTGTCCAACGTTGTGAGCGCACCTGGAGGAGGGTGAGGTCTGCACTTTGCCGTTACAGGGCACAGACGGTGAGAGCCGCCACAAACGCAGGATTAAGAGTCCAAGGTATTGCTGCGGCCAGAGAGTGTGGCTTTCCACTCGCAACCTTCCTCTTACAACAGCTTCCTCGTAAGTTGACTCCGCAAGGGGTTCATTGGTCCGCTCCGTGTCTCCCAGGTCGTCAATCCTGCCGCTGTGCGACTGCTTCTTCCGCGACATCTTCGCCGCGTCCATCCTGTCTTCCATGTCTCCTGTGTTGCTCCTTTTTCGCACCCCCGTTCGTCTTCCTCCCCTCCCGTCCTGTCGAGAGCGCACCTATTTACAAGGTACATAAGATCATGGACATGCGTTCTCGGGACGGGGTCACCAATACTTAGTGGATTGGGGAGGGTTACGGTCCTGAGGAGAGAGTTGGGTTCCGTTCGGGACGTGCTGGACCGTCTCACTCATCGATGATTTCCTCCGTTGCCGCCAGGATTCCTCCTCGAGTGCGCCAGGAGGCGCCGGTGAGTGGGGGGTACTGTCATGTTTGTCATTTATTATCATGTCTTGTCCCTGTGCTCCCCATTCTATTCGTTTCCTCTGCTGGTCTTATTTGGTTCTTTCCTCCTTCTATCCCTCTCTCTCCCCCTCCCTCTCTCACTCTCTCGCTTCTCTTCTCTCTATCGTTCCGTTCCTGCTCCCAGCTGTTCCTATTCCCCTAATCATCATTTAGTCTTCCCACACCTGTTCCCGATCCCTTTCCCTGATTAGAGTCCGATTTATTCCTTTGTGTTCCGTTCCTGTCCCGTCGGTTCCTTGTTTAGTATTCACCATGCTGTGATTGCTTTCTTCCTGTCCTGTCGTGTTTTTGCTGTGATTGTGTATCGCCCTGTCCTGTCGTATTTTTTGCCTTCATCAGATGCTGCGTGTGAGCAGGTGTCTTATCAACTACGCTACCCGAAGCGACCTGCAGTCTGTGGCCGCTTCTCCAGTTATTCCTCTACAGACTAGAGGATTTTTGTTATTCCCTGTTTGGACTTAAATAAACTCTGTTTCTGTTAAGTCGCTTTTGGGTCCTCTTTCACCTGCATGACAC
>NW_025757026.1:0-5954 GCF_021184085.1 Oncorhynchus gorbuscha
TAAGTAGCCTGGTTTCACCTATGAGTTGTGGGTGATTATTAAGTAGCCTCGGTTTCACCTATGAGTTGTGGGTGATTATTAAGTAGCCTGGTTTCACCTATGAGTTATGGGTGATTATTAAGTAGCCTGGTTTCACCTATGAGTTGTGGGTGATTATTAAGTAGCCTGGTTTCACCTATGAGTTGTGGGTGATTATTAAAGTAGCCTGGTTTCACCTATGAGTTGTGGGTGATTATTAAGTAGCCTGGTTTCACCTATGAGTTGTGGGTGATTATTAAGTAGCCTGGTTTCACCTATGAGTTATGGGTGATTATTAAGTAGCCTGGTTTCACCTATGAGTTGTGGGTGATTATTAAGTAGCCTGGTTTCACCTATGAGTTGTGGGTGATTATTAAGTAGCCTGGTTTCACCTATGAGTTGTGGGTGATTATTAAGTAGCCTGGTTTCACCTATGAGTTGTGGGTGATTATTAAGTAGCCTGGTTTCACCTATGAGTTATGGGTGATTATTAAGCAGCCTGGTTTCACCTATGAGTTATGGGTGATTATTAAGTAGCCTGGTTTCACCTATGAGTTGTGGGTGATTATTAAGTAGCCTGGTTTCACCTATGAGTTGTGGGTGATTATTAAGTAGCCTGGTTTCACCTATGAGTTATGGGTGATTATTAAGTAGCCTGGTTTCACCTATGAGTTGTGGGTGATTATTAAGTAGCCTGGTTTCACCTATGAGTTGTGGGTGATTATTAAGTAGCCTGGTTTCACCTATGAGTTATGGGTGATTATTAAGTAGCCTGGTTTCACCTATGAGTTGTGGGTGATTATTAAGCAGCCTGGTTTCACCTATGAGTTGTGGGTGATTATTAAGTAGCCTGGTTTCACCTATGAGTTATGGGTGATTATTAAGTAGCCTGGTTTCACCTATGAGTTATGGGTGATTATTAAGTAGCCTGGTTTCACCTATGAGTTATGGGTGATTATTAAGTAGCCTGGTTTCACCTATGAGTTATGGGTGATTATTAAGTAGCCTGGTTTCACCTATGAGTTATGGGTGATTATTAAGTAGCCTGGTTTCACCTATGAGTTATGGGTGATTATTAAGTAGCCTGGTTTCACCTATGAGTTATGGGTGATTATTAAGTAGCCTGGTTTCACCTATGAGTTGTGGGTGATTATTAAGTAGCCTGGTTTCACCTATGAGTTGTGGGTGATTATTAAGTAGCCTGGTTTCACCTATGAGTTATGGGTGATTATTAAGTAGCCTGGTTTCACCTATGAGTTGTGGGTGATTATTAAGTAGCCTGGTTTCACCTATGAGTTGTGGGTGATTATTAAGTAGCCTGGTTTCACCTATGAGTTATGGGTGATTATTAAGTAGCCTGGTTTCACCTATGAGTTATGGGTGATTATTAAGTAGCCTGGTTTCACCTATGAGTTATGGGTGATTATTAAGTAGCCTGGTTTCACCTATGAGTTATGGGTGATTATTAAGTAGCCTGGTTTCACCTATGAGTTGTGGGATTATTAAGTAGCCTGGTTTCACCCATGAGTTGTGGGTTGAATATTAAGTAGCCTGGTTTCTATGAGTTGTGGGTGATTGAAGTAGCCTGGTTTCACCTATGAGTTGGGTGATTATTAAGTAGCCTGGTTTCACCTATGAGTTGTGGGTGATTATTAAGTAGCCTGGTTTCACCTATGAGTTGTGGGTGATTATTAAGTAGCCTGGTTTCACCTATGAGTTGTGGGTGATTATTAAGTAGCCTGGTTTCACCTATGAGTTGTGGGTGATTATTAAGTAGCCTGGTTTCACCTATGAGTTGTGGGTGATTATTAAGTAGCCTGGTTTCACCTTGTTGTGGGTGATTATTAGTAGCCTGGTTTCACCTATGAGTTGTGGGTTGATTATTAAGTAGCCTGGTTTCACCTATGAGTTGTGGGTGATTATTAAGTAGCCTGGTTTCACCTATGAGTTGTGGGTGATTATTAAGTAGCCTGGTTTCACCTATGAGTTGTGGGTGATTATTAAGTAGCCTGGTTTCACCTATGAGTTGTGGGTGATTATTAAGTAGCCTGGTTTCACCTATGAGTTGTGGGTGATTATTAAGTAGCCTGGTTTCACCTATGAGTTGTGGGTGATTATTAAGTAGCCTGGTTTTCACCTATGAGTTGTGGGTGATTATTAAGTAGCCTGGTTTCACCTATGAGTTGTGGGTGATTATTAAGTAGCCTGGTTTCACCTATGAGTTGTGGGTGATTATTAAGTAGCCTGGTTTCACCTGAGTTGTGGGTGATTATTAAGTAGCCTGGTTTCACCTATGAGTTGTGGGTGATTATTAAGTAGCCTGGTTTCACCTATGAGTTATGGGTGATTATTAAGTAGCCTGGTTTCACCTATGAGTTGTGGGTGATTATTAAGTAGCCTGGTTTCACCTATGAGTTATGGGTGATTATTAAGTAGCCTGGTTTCACCTATGAGTTATGGGTGATTATTTTCTGTTCAGTGTTTTTGTATTCACTGTTAAGGTCTGTTTCGTTCTCATTATTTTGTTTTGTGTTCATGATAATCAATTATCAATATGGACATTTACCACGCTGCGCATTGGTCCTCCTCTTCTTCCACCAACAGCGGCCGTTACAATTTAGGGCCAGATAGCAGTGCATTTTGCTTTTGTGCTTGTTCTTGTGTTTCCCAATATGTAATTTAGTTTTGTTTTGACTGTGTTGTAATTTGGTTTATTGTGTGTTAGTAGAACAGGTTTGTGAACTCAGCCTTACGCCGCCTGGATGAGGGGACTCTTTTCTTTGCATTGGTATTGCAGGCTTGGCAATGATATTAGAGGGGGTCAATGTATTTTAGATGTTTCCAAAACTTAAATGCTCTTTTTTTAGTTTAGTTTTTGTGGATATTGGCCTAATTCTGCCCTGCAGGCCTTGTGTGTAGTTTTATTCTGGACATGTAGGAGAATCTTACAGAAATGTGCATGCAGGATTTCATTTGGGTATTTGCCCCATTGGGTGAAAAAGCTTGTTTTGCAAAAGGACCCTACACCTCGTAGCCATAAAGTGCAATTAGTTCAATGACACATTCAATTAGTTTTATCCAAATGTTAAAATTTCAATTTGAATACATTTTTTATGGCGTAGAATGCCCTTAATGCTTTCTCTCTGAGTTCATTCACTGCCTCATTTAGGTGTCCAGTCAAGCTTATTTTTAAACCTAAGTAAATGTAGTGTTTGCAGTACTCAATATAAAATCATTATTTTGTCTTTTGGGGATTTTCTGCCAGAGCCCAGGTCTGGCAGGTCCAAGCTCTGCTGTAGGCCATGTGCTGTGGGAGACAGCAGGCACAAGTCATCTGCGAAGCGCAGGCATTTAACCTATGAATTGTGGAGACGAACACCAGAGGCTGAGGATTTTTCTAGAATAGTGGCCAATTTGTTGATGTAAATATTGAAGAGTGCGGGGTTCAGATTGCAACCCTGTTGAAAGCCGCGCCCCAGAGTTAAAGAATTCAGCTGTTTTCTTGACAATGTTGATGCTGCATGTATTTGACTGCATTCGAAAAGTATTCATACCTCTTGACTTTTTCACATTTTGTTATGTTACAGCCTTATACTAAAATGTATATAATCATTTGTTTTCCCTCATTCTACACACAATACCATAATGACAAACAAACACAGTTTTCTTTTACATTTCTGCAAATGTATAAAATAAAATAAACTGAAATATCACATTTACATAAGAATTCAGACTTTGTTGAAGCACCTTTTTGCAGCGATTACAGCCTCGAGTCTTCTTGGGTATAATGCTGCAAGCTTGTATTTGGGAGTTTCTCCCATTCTTCTCTGCAGACCTCTGCACAGCTATTTTCAGGTCTCTCCAGATATGTTTGATCGGGTTCGTGTCCGGGTTCTGGCTGGGCCAATCAAGGACATTCGGAGACTTGTCCCGAAGCCCTCCTGCCTTGTCTTGGCTGTGTGCCTTATTGCTATTATAAATTGGTTACCAATGCAATTAGAGAAGTAAAAATAAGTGTTTTGTCATACCCGTGGTACATGGTCTGATATACCAAGGCTGTCAGCCAATCAGCATTCAGGGCACGAACCACTCAGTTTATAATACATGTAGTGGCTTCCTTTCGTCTTTACCATAGCCACTGCCCAAGCCTGAAGCGGGGTTGTTTGGTACGCATACAGTCCACACTCAAGGTTTCCAAACAGCAAACATTCCATGACATCCAGGGATATGGTGCAAATGTGACATCTTAACAAATAAATGAGTCTCCAATCAACTTAAAGCACAAAATACTTGATATGGAAAATACATATTATGACCTGTATGTTCATGTCTATGTATGTATGTCTGTATGTCTGTATGGTCAAAAACCATACCTGGCCCTCACAGCCTAGCAAGGACTCCCTCTCCCGAAGGCCCAACTTCCTGCCTTTATCCTAACACAATTACCACAATACAATGAACAGGCAAGAGGGGGGCCAAATGTCCGAGTTACACTAACAACAAATTAATATATCTCAATCGGGTAAATATAAATCATAAAGGTACGTACCTAATATTTCATCATTTACATTCATATTTAATATATTTACACAAATATACATGGAGCTCCATATGTTCGGTCTTTTATACAAATATGTCCAAATCGGCTCTAACATACCGGCCCCTAATTGTTGACTGCACTGAATGCACAACAATTACTTAATATTCAAACATAGAGCCAATACACAAAACATTCTATACCAGAGCACTATTACAGTTTATAGCTATATACAAATATACAAGGTACCATATAGGAAAATAGTCCATAGATCTCAGTCTGAGTTGAAGTGTAAAGGTGTTCAACTTCGAAAAATGTCAAGAGTTTGACATCCAAAAATGTATGACATCAAAGAATGTAAGAGTACGACATCAACGAATCAGAGGTGCACGTGATTCTAAGATGGAGCACTGTGTGTGTGTGTGTGTGTCACTCCGTCGCCTCAAGGAGCAGACAGAGTTTATTGATAGGTCTCTGTAAGATATTGGTCTTAGTCTTAACCATGACGCTCCGGACAAGACCTTTGGCCCCTGGCAAAGCCTCCACCACACGCCCCATTAGCCAAGAGTTCCTTGGGGCGGTGTCATCGACGATGACCACGAGGTCACCAGGACTGAAGTTTCTCTTAGTTTTGTTCCACTTGTTCCGCTCCTGCATAAGTGGAAGATACTCCCTGATCCATCTCTTCCAGAAGAGCTCAGTGATATATTGTACTTGCTTCCATCTCCTTCGTGAGTATAGGTCGCTTCTCTGGAATAGTCCTGGTGGCAGGACTGGCTTAGCTTTCAGATGAAGCAGATGGTTCGGAGTCAGGGGTTCTAGATCATTAGGGTCATTTGTTACAGTAGTGATTGGTCTGTCGTTCATAATCGCCTCAACTTCACACAAGGCTGTCTGCAAAGCCTCATCATCCAGTACTTGCTCTTTAAGGACTGAATAGAGGATCTTTTTCACCAGTCGGATCAACCTCTCCCATACCCCCCATGGTGGGCTCCAGAGGGAGGGTTGAATGACCATGTCACTCCTTCCTTCAGTAATTCTTTTTGAATCTTGTTGTGATCCAGCTCTTTCATAGCTTCTCCTAGCTCTCTGTGTGTTCCAACAAAGTTGGTGCCATTGTCTGTTCTGATACTTGTTACTGGGCCCCTTCGACAGATGAACCTGCGCAGGGCATTGATGCAGGAATCAGTATCCAGATAACTAGCAACTTCTAGATGGACAGCTCGACTCACGAGGCAAGTAAAGATCACACCATAACGCTTCACATGAACGCGGCCTCGCTTCACCTCTATGGGGCCGAAGTAATCTATGCCCACATGGGTGAAAGGCGGCAAATCAGGTGACACCCGATCTTGTGGAAGGTCGGCCATCTTCTGTTCTCCAGCTCCTAGCTTGCATC
>NW_025757027.1:0-5954 GCF_021184085.1 Oncorhynchus gorbuscha
GTAACCAGCAGAGTAGCCTGAGTGGTTGAGAGCATTGGGCCAGCCAACCAAGCAGGTAGCCTAGTGGTTAGAGAGTTGGGTAGGTAACCAGCAGGTAGACTAGTTGGTTAGAGAAGTTGGGAGTAGGTAACCAGCAGGTAGACTAGTGGTTAGAGAGTCTGGGGTCAGTAACCTACGGGTAGCCTAGTGGTTAGGGGGTGGAGCCAGTAACCAAGCAGGTAGCCTGAGTGGTTAGACGTTGGGCCAGTAACCAGCAGGTAGACTAGTGGTTAGAGAGTTGGGTAGGTGTCAGCAGGTAGCCTAGTGGTTAGAGAGTTGGGCCAGTAACCAGCAGGTAGCCTAGTGGTTAGAGAGTTGGGCAGTAACCAGCAGGTAGCCTAGTGGTTGGCGTGGGGTCAGTAACCAGCAGAGTAGCCTAGTGTTTAGAAGTTGGGCCAGTAACCAGCAGGTAGCCTAGTGGTTAGAGCGTGGGGCCAGTAACCAGCAGGTAGCCTAGTGGTTAGAAGTTGGACGTAACCAGCAGGTAGCCTAGTGGTTAGGGTTGGGCCAGTAACCAGCAGAGTAGCCTAGTGGTTAGAGCGTTGGGCCAGTAACCAGCAGGTAGACTAGTGGTTAGAAGTTGGAGTAGGTAATCAGCAGGTAGCCTAGTGGTTAGAAGTTGGGCCGTGGCTCAGCAGGTAGCCTAGTGGTTACAGAGTTGGAGTCAGGTAACCAGCAGGTAGACTAGTGGTTAGGAGGCGTTGGGTGGTTAGACCAGCAGGTAGACTAGTGGTTAGAGTTGGGGCAAGGTAGACTAGTGGTTAGAGCGTTGGGCCAGTAACCAGCAGGTAGACTAGTGGTTAGAGAGGTAGCCTAGTGGTTAGGTAAACAGCAGGTAGACTAGTGGTTAGAGGAGTGGGTAGCCAGTGGTAACCAGCAGGTAGCTGAGTGGTTAGAGGAGGCAGGTAGCCTAGTGCAGGTAGCCTAGTGGTTAGAGGAGGCCAGTAACCAGCAGGTAGACTAGTGGTTAGAGCGTTGGGTAGGTAACCAGCAGGTAGACTAGTGGTTAGAGGCATTGGGTAGTGGTAACCAGCAGGTAGACTAGTGGTTAGGGTTGGGGTAGGTAACCAGCAGGTAGCCTAGTGGTTAGAGGCAGGTTGGGTAGGTAACCAGCAGGTAGTCTAGTGGTTAGAGCGTTGGGCCAGTAGCCAGCAGGTACCTAGTGGTTAGAGATTGGGCCAGTAACCAAGCAGGTAGCCTAGTGGTTAGAGGAGGTAGGGTAGTGGTAACCAGCAGGTAGCCTAGTGGTTAGAGGTTGGGTAGGTAACCAGCAGGTAGACTAGTGGTTAGAGGAGTGGGGCCAGTGGTTAACCAGCAGGTAGACTAGTGGTTAGATTGGGCCAGTAACCAGCAGGTAGACTAGTGGTTAGAGGAGGCCAGGTAGCCAGCAGGTAGACTAGTGGTTAGCGAGTTTAGTAGGTAACCAGGCAGGTAGCCTAGTGGTTAGAGGAGTGGGGCCAGTAACCAGCAGGTAGCCTAGTGGTTAGAGAGTTGGGCCAGTGGTAACCAGCAGGTAGCCCTAGTGGTTAGAGCGTGGGTAGTAACCAGCAGGTAGCCTAGTGGTTAGAGAGTTGGGACAGTAACCAGCAGGTAGCCTAGTGGTTAGAGGCCAGTAACCAGCAGGTAGCCTAGTGGTTAGAGAGTTGGGCCAGTAACCAGCAGGTAGACTAGTGGTTAGAGTTGGGCCAGTAACCAGCAGGTAGACTAGTGGTTAGAGGTTGGCCAGGTAACCAGTGGTAGAGGATGGTTAGACTAGTGGTTAGAACCAGCAGGTAGCCTAGTGGTTAAGAGGGGCCAGGTAACCAGGCAGGTAGACTAGTGGTTAGAGTTGGGTAGTGGTAACCAGCAGGTAGCCTAGTGGTTAGAGTCGGGTAAGCAGGTAACCCCACCCCTCTGGTTAAGGAATACCAGGTAGGATAAGTTTCCCCCCTTTAAGATTTAGATGCACTAGGCAGGTGACTGTTCCACTGGATGGTTAAGGTGAATGGGCCATTGGTAACGCAGCAGGTAGACTAGTGGTTAAAGACTTAAATGTAATGTAATGTATGCCTAGTGGTTAGAGTTGGGCCAGTAACCCAGGTAGCCTAGTGGTTAGAGTTGGGCCAGTAACCAGCAGGTAGCCTAGTGGTTAGAGGCGTGGGGCCAGTAACCAGCAGGTAGCCTAGTGGTTAGAGGTTGGGTAGTTACCAGCAGGTAGCCTAGTGGTTAGAGGCGGGGGCCAGTAACCAGCAGGTAGCCTAGTGGTTAGGAGTTGGGCCAGTGGTAACCAGCAGGTAGCCTAGTGGTTAGAGGAGTTGGGCCAGTTAGACCAGCAGGTAGCCTAGTGGTTAGAGGCCAGTAACCAGCAGGTAGCCTAGTGGTTAGAGCATTGGGAGTAATCAGCAGGTAGCCTAGTGGTTAGAGGTTGGGCCAGTAACCAGCAGGTAGCCTAGTGGTTACAGAGTTGGGTAGGTAACCAGCAGGTAGACTAGTGGTTAGAGCGTTGGGTCAGTAACCAGCAGGTAGACTAGTGGTTAGAGAGTTGGGTCAGTAACCAGCAGGTAGACTAGTGGTTAGAGACGTTGGGAGTAACCATCAGGTAGACTAGTGGTTAGAGTGGGGCCAGTAACCAGCAGGTAACCTAGTGGTTAGAGGTCAGTGACCAGCAGGTAGCCTAGTGGTTAGAGCATTGGGCCAGTAACCAGCAGGTAGCCTAGTGGTTAGAGCATTGGGCCAGTGGTAACCAGCAGGTAGCCTAGTGGTTAGAGGAGGCCAGGTAACCAGTGGTAGAGGAGTGGTTAGGTAGTTGGGTAGGTAACCAGCAGGTAGACTAGTGGTTAGAGAGTGGGGTAGGTAACCAGCAGGTAGACTAGTGGTTAGAGAGGAGTAACCAGCAGGTAGACTAGTGGTTAGAGATTGGGAGTAACCAGCAGTAGACTAGTGGTTAGGGCGTGGGGCCAGGTAGCCAGTGGTTAGACTAGTGGTTAGAGCGTTGTGGTTAGTAACAGCAGGTAGCCTAGTGGTTAGAGGAGGTGGTAGTAGTGGTAACCAGCAGGTAGCCTAGTGGTTAGAGGGTAGGTAACCAGCAGGTAGCCTAGTGGTTAGAGGAGTGGGGCCAGTGGTTAACCAGCAGGTAGACTAGTGGTTAGAGGGGGTGGTAGCCAGTAACCAGCAGGTAGCCTAGTGGTTAGAGCATTGGGCAGTAACCAGCAGGTAGACTAGTGGTTAGAGCGTTTGGTAGGTAACCAGCAGGTAGCCTAGTGGTTAGAGGAGTGGGGCCAGTGGTAAGGAGGCAGGTAGCCTAGTGGTTAGAGGAGGCAGGTAGCCAGTGGTAACCAGCAGGTAGACTAGTGGTTAGAGCGTTGGGTAGGTAACCAGTGGTTAGACTAGTGGTTAGCCAGTGGTTGGGCCAGTAACCAGCAGGTAGCCTAGTGGTTAGTTGGGCCAGTAACCAGCAGGTAGACTAGTGGTTAGAAGTTGGGCCAGTAACCAGCAGGTAGACTAGTGGTTAGAGAGTTGGGCCAGGCAGGTAGACTAGTGGTTAGTTGGAGGCAGGTAGACTAGTGGTTAGAGTGGGGCCAGTAACCAGCAGGTAGCCTAGTGGTTAGAGGAGGTTGGGCCATAGTGGTTAGAGGAGCAGGTAGACTAGTGGTTAGAGTTGGGAGGCAGGTAGTCTAGTGGTTACTGCGGAGACACCTGTAGCCCTAGTCTTTAGAGGAATACCTAGGATAGCCTAGTGGTTAGATTTAGATGCACTAGGTAGCAGTGACTGTTCCACTGGATGTCATAAGGTGAATGCACCAATTTGTAGTGCTCTGAAGGAGACAGCGTCTGCTAGTGGTTAAAGTAATGTAATGTAATGTAATGGTTAGAAAGTGGGGCCAGTGTGGTTAAGGAGCTTAGGTAGACTAGTGGTTAGAGGAAGTTGGTAGACCAGTGGTAAGGAGGCAGGTAGACTAGTGGTTAGAGGGAGGCAGTGTAGACTAGTGGTTAGAGGAGGTTGGGTAGTGGTTACCAGGCAGGTAGACTAGTGGTTGAAGTTGGGCCAGTAACCAGCAGGTAGACTAGTGGTTAGAGAGTTGGGAGTAACCAGCAGGTAGACTAGTGGTTGAAGTGGGGCCAGGCAGGTAGACCTAGTGGTTAGAGGAGTAACCAGCAGAGTAGCCTAGTGGTTAGCATTGGGAGTAACCAGCAGGTAGCCTAGTGGTTAGAGGAGGGGGCCTAGTGGTTAGAGGAGCAGGTAGACTAGTGGTTAGAAGTTGGGCATGGTTAAGAAGCAGGTAGACTAGTGGTTAGAGGAGGCAGGTAGCCTAGTGGTTAGACCAGCAGGTAGCTTAGTGGTTAGAGGAGTAACCAGCAGGTAGCCTAGTGGTTAGAACTTAGGCAGTAACCCTCAGTGGTTAGACTAGTGGTTAGCTAGTGGGGTTAGAACCAGCAGGTAGCCTAGTGGTTAGGAGGCAGGGCCAGTGGTGAGGAGGCAGGTAGCCTAGTGGTTAGAGCAGGCCAGTAACCAGCAGGTAGCCTAGTGGTTAGAGGGTAGGTAACCAGCAGGTAGACTTAGTGGTTAGAGGGGGTAGGGCAGGTAGACTAGTGGTTAGAGTTGGGTAGGGCAGGTAGCCTAGTGGTTAGAGAGTGGGGCCAGTGGTTAGACAGTGGCAGGTAGCCTAGTGGTTAGAGAGATTGGCAGGTAGCCTAGTGGTTAGAGAGTTGGGCCAGTAACCAGTGGTTAGAGAAGTGGTTAGAGCTAGTGGTTAGGTAAGGCAGGTAGACTAGTGGTTAGAGGAGGCGTTGCCTAGTGGTTAGACAGGCAGGTAGCCTAGTGGTTAGAGGAGGCCAGCAGGTAGCCTAGTGGTTAGCAGGGCCAGTAACCAGCAGGTAGCCTAGTGGTTAGAGGAGTAACCAGCAGGTAGACTAGTGGTTAGAGTTGGTGGCAGGTAACCAGTGGTTAGAGGAGAGGCAGGTAGCCATTGGGTTAGTAAGGAGGCAGGTAGCCTAGTGGTTAGAGGCGTTTGGCCTAGTGGTTAGACCAGGCAGGTAGCCTAGTGGTTAGAGGAGGGGTAGCCTAGTGGTTAACAGCAGGTAGCCTAGTGGTTAGAGGAGGCCAGTAACCAGTGGTTAGAGTGGTTAGTAGCGTTGGGTAGGTAAGGAGGCAGGTAGACTAGTGGTTAGAGTTGGGCCAGGCAGGTAGACTAGTGGTTAGAGGAGGCAGGTAGACTAGTGGTTAGAGGAGGCAGGTAGACTAGTGGTTAGAGGAGGCAGGTAGACCAGTGGTTAGAGGAGCAGGTAGTCTAGTGGTTAGAGGTTGGGTAGGTAACCAGCAGGTAGACTAGTGGTTAGAAGGAGGCAGGTAGCCTGGTGGTTAGAGGAGGCAGGTAGCCTAGTGGCTAGAGGAGACAGGTAGCCCAGTTAGAGGAGCAGGTAGCCTAGTGGTTAGAGTTGGGCCAGGTAGCCAGTGGTTAGAGGGTGGTTACCTGTGGTTAGAGGAGACCCCCACCTCTTTAAGGAATACCTAGGATAGACTAGTGGTTAGAGATTTAGGCAGGTAGACTAGTGGTTAGGAGGCAGGTAGACTGTTCCACTGGATGACTAGTGGTTAGAATGCACCAATTTGTAGTCCTAGTGGTTAGAGGTCTGCTAAATGGACTTAAATGGTTAAGTAATGTAATGCCTAGTGGTTAGAGTGGGGCCAGTAACCAGCAGGTAGCCTAGTGGTTAGAGGAGTAACCAGCAGGTAGCCTAGTGGTTAGAGGAGGCAGGTAGCCAGTGGTTAGAGGAGGCAGGTAGACTAGTGGTTAGTGGTTAGAGGACCAGCAGGTAGCCTAGTGGTTAGAGGAGTAACCAACAGGTAGACTAGTGGTTAGAGTTGGGAGTAACCAGCAGGTAGACTAGTGGTTAGAGATTGGGCCAGTAACCAGCAGGTAGACTAGTGGTTAGAG
>NW_025757028.1:0-5953 GCF_021184085.1 Oncorhynchus gorbuscha
TACTGTCTTCCACCTTCTGAAACAGTGATCCCTACTGTCCTTCCACCCTTTGAAACAGTGATCCCTACTGTCTTCCACCTTCTGAAACAGTGATCCCTACTGTCTTCCACCTTCTGAAACAGTGATCCCTACTGTCTTCCACCTTCTGAAACAGTGATCCCTACTGTCTTCCACCTTTTGAAACAGTGATCCCTACTGTCTTCCACCTTTTGAAACAGTGATCCCTACTGTCTTCCACCTTCTGAAACAGTGATCCCTACTGTCTTCCACCTTTTGAAACAGTGATCCCTACTGTCTTCCACCTTCTGAAACAGTGATCCCTACTGTCTTCCACCTTTTGAAACAGTGATCCCTACTGTCTTCCACCTTCTGAAACAGTGATCCCTACTGTCTTCCACCTTTTGAAACAGTGATCCCTACTGTCTTCCACCTTTTGAAACAGTGATCCCTACTGTCTTCCACCTTTTGAAACAGTGATCCCTACTGTCTTCCACCTTTTGAAACAGTGATCCCTACTGTCTTCCACCTTCTGAAACAGTGATCCCTACTGTCTTCCACCTTTTGAAACAGTGATCCCTACTGTCTTCCACCTTTTGAAACAGTGATCCCTACTGTCTTCCACCTTTTGAAACAGTGATCCCTACTGTCTTCCACCTTCTGAAACAGTGATCCCTACTGTCTTCCACCTTCTGAAACAGTGATCCCTACTGTCTTCCACCTTCTGAAACAGTGATCCCTACTGTCTTCCACCTTTTGAAACAGTGATCCCTACTGTCTTCCACCTTTTGAAACAGTGATCCCTACTGTCTTCCACCTTCTGAAACAGTGATCCCTACTGTCTTCCACCTTCTGAAACAGTGATCCCTACTGTCTTCCACCTTCTGAAACAGTGATCCCTACTGTCTTCCACCTTCTGAAACAGTGATCCCTACTGTCTTCCACCTTCTGAAACAGTGATCCCTACTGTCTTCCACCTTCTGAAACAGTGATCCCTACTGTCTTCCACCTTCTGAAACAGTGATCCCTACTGTCTTCCACCTTCTGGAAACAGTGATCCCTACTGTCTTCCACCTTTTGAAACAGTGATCCCTACTGTCTTCCACCTTCTGAAACAGTGATCCCTACTGTCTTCCACCTTCTGAAACAGTGATCCCTACTGTCTTCCACCTTCTGAAACAGTGATCCCTACTGTCTTCCACCTTCTGAAACAGTGATCCCTACTGTCTTCCACCTTTTGAAACAGTGATCCCTACTGTCTTCCACCTTCTGAAACAGTGATCCCTACTGTCTTCCACCTTCTGAAACAGTGATCCCTACTGTCTTCCACCTTTCTGAAACAGTGATCCCTACTGTCTTCCACCTTCTGAAACAGTGATCCCTACTGTCTTCCACCTTCTGAAACAGTGATCCCTACTGTCTTCCACCTTCTGAAACAGTGATCCTACTGTCTTCCACCTTCTGAAACAGTGATCCCTACTGTCTTCCACCTTCTGAAACAGTGATCCCTACTGTCTTCCACCTTCTGAAACAGTGATCCCTACTGTCTTCCACCTTACCTTCTGAAACAGTGATCCCTACTGTCTCCCACCTTCTGAAACAGTGATCCCTACTGTCTTCCACCTTCTGAAACAGTGATCCCTACTGTCTTCCACCTTCTGAAACAGTGATCCCTACTGTCTTCCACCTTCTGAAACAGTGATCCCTACTGTCTTCCACCTTTTGAAACAGTGATCCCTACTGTCTTCCACCTTCTTGAAACAGTGATCCCTACTGTCTTCCACCTTTTGAAACAGTGATCCCTACTGTCTTCCACCTTCTGAAACAGTGATCCCTACTGTCTTCCACCTTCTGAAACAGTGATCCCTACTGTCTTCCACCTTCTGAAACAGTGATCCCTACTGTCTTCCACCTTCTGAAACAGTGATCCCTACTGTCTTCCACCTTTTGAAACAGTGATCCCTACTGTCTTCCACCTTCTGAAACAGTGATCCCTACTGTCTTCCACCTTACCTTTTGAAACAGTGATCCCTACTGTCTTCCACCTTCTGAAACAGTGATCCCTACTGTCTTCCACCTTTTGAAACAGTGATCCCTACTGTCTTCCACCTTCTGAAACAGTGATCCCTACTGTCTTCCACCTTCTGAAACAGTGATCCCTACTGTCTTCCACCTTCTGAAACAGTGATCCCTACTGTCTTCCACCTTCTGAAACAGTGATCCCTACTGTCTTCCACCTTCTGAAACAGTGATCCCTACTGTCTTCCACCTTCTGAAACAGTGATCCCTACTGTCTTCCACCTTCTGAAACAGTGATCCCTACTGTCTTCCACCTTTTGAAACAGTGATCCCTACTGTCTTCCACCTTTTGAAACAGTGATCCCTACTGTCTTCCACCTTCTGAAACAGTGATCCCTACTGTCTTCCACCTTCTGAAACAGTGATCCCTACTGTCTTCCACCTTCTGAAACAGTGATCCCTACTGTCTTCCACCTTCTGAAACAGTGATCCCTACTGTCTTCCACCTTTTGAAACAGTGATCCCTACTGTCTTCCACCTTCTGAAACAGTGATCCCTACTGTCTTCCACCTTCTGAAACAGTGATCCCTACTGTCTTCCACCTTTTGAAACAGTGATCCCTACTGTCTTCCACCTTCTGAAACAGTGATCCCTACTGTCTTCCACCTTCTGAAACAGTGATCCCTACTGTCTTCCACCTTCTGAAACAGTGATCCCTACTGTCTTCCACCTTTTGAAACAGTGATCCCTACTGTCTTCCACCTTCTGAAACAGTGATCCCTACTGTCTTCCACCTTCTGAAACAGTGATCCCTACTGTCTTCCACCTTCTGAAACAGTGATCCCTACTGTCTTCCACCTTCTGAAACAGTGATCCCTACTGTCTTCCACCTTCTGAAACAGTGATCCCTACTGTCTTCCACCTTCTGAAACAGTGATCCCTACTGTCTTCCACCTTCTGAAACAGTGATCCCTACTGTCTTCCACCTTCTGAAACAGTGATCCCTACTGTCTTCCACCTTCTGAAACAGTGATCCCTACTGTCTTCCACCTTCTGAAACAGTGATCCCTACTGTCTTCCACCTTTTGAAACAGTGATCCCTACTGTCTTCCACCTTCTGAAACAGTG
Source organism: Oncorhynchus gorbuscha (assembly GCF_021184085.1). Taxonomy (NCBI): domain Eukaryota; kingdom Metazoa; phylum Chordata; class Actinopteri; order Salmoniformes; family Salmonidae; genus Oncorhynchus; species Oncorhynchus gorbuscha. Next base: position 3,145 of record NW_025757028.1, read on the forward strand.
ATCCCTACTGTCTTCCACCTTTTGAAACAGTGATCCCTACTGTCTTCCACCTTCTGAAACAGTGATCCCTACTGTCTTCCACCTTCTGAAACAGTGATCCCTACTGTCTTCCACCTTTTGAAACAGTGATCCCTACTGTCTTCCACCTTCTGAAACAGTGATCCCTACTGTCTTCCACCTTCTGAAACAGTGATCCCTACTGTCTTCCACCTTCTGAAACAGTGATCCCTACTGTCTTCCACCTTCTGAAACAGTGAATCCCTACTGTCTTCCACCTTTTGAAACAGTGATCCCTACTGTCTTCCACCTTTTGAAACAGTGATCCCTACTGTCTTCCACCTTTTGAAACAGTGATCCCTACTGTCTTCCACCTTTTGAAACAGTGATCCCTACTGTCTTCCACCTTCTGAAACAGTGATCCCTACTGTCTTCCACCTTCTGAAACAGTGATCCCTACTGTCTTCCACCTTCTGAAACAGTGATCCCTACTGTCTTCCACCTTCTGAAACAGTGATCCCTACTGTCTTCCACCTTCTGAAACAGTGATCCCTACTGTCTTCCACCTTTTGAAACAGTGATCCCTACTGTCTTCCACCTTCTGAAACAGTGATCCCTACTGTCTTCCACCTTACCTTTTGAAACAGTGATCCCTACTGTCTTCCACCTTCTGAAACAGTGATCCCTACTGTCTTCCACCTTCTGAAACAGTGATCCCTACTGTCTTCCACCTTCTGAAACAGTGATCCCTACTGTCTTCCACCTTCTGAAACAGTGATCCCTACTGTCTTCCACCTTTTGAAACAGTGATCCCTACTGTCTTCCACCTTCTGAAACAGTGATCCCTACTGTCTTCCACCTTCTGAAACAGTGATCCCTACTGTCTTCCACCTTTTGAAACAGTGATCCCTACTGTCTTCCACCTTCTGAAACAGTGATCCCTACTGTCTTCCACCTTCTGAAACAGTGATCCCTACTGTCTTCCACCTTCTGAAACAGTGATCCCTACTGTCTTCCACCTTCTGAAACAGTGATCCCTACTGTCTTCCACCTTTTGAAACAGTGATCCCTACTGTCTTCCACCTTCTGAAACAGTGATCCCTACTGTCTTCCACCTTCTGAAACAGTGATCCCTACTGTCTTCCACCTTCTGAAACAGTGATCCCTACTGTCTTCCACCTTCTGAAACAGTGATCCCTACTGTCTTCCACCTTCTGAAACAGTGATCCCTACTGTCTTCCACCTTCTGAAACAGTGATCCCTACTGTCTTCCACCTTCTGAAACAGTGATCCCTACTGTCTTCCACCTTCTGAAACAGTGATCCCTACTGTCTTCCACCTTCTGAAACAGTGATCCCTACTGTCTTCCACCTTCTGAAACAGTGATCCCTACTGTCTTCCACCTTCTGAAACAGTGATCCCTACTGTCTTCCACCTTCTGAAACAGTGATCCCTACTGTCTTCCACCTTCTGAAACAGTGATCCCTACTGTCTTCCACCTTTTGAAACAGTGATCCCTACTGTCTTCCACCTTCTGAAACAGTGATCCCTACTGTCTTCCACCTTCTGAAACAGTGATCCCTACTGTCTTCCACCTTCTGAAACAGTGATCCCTACTGTCTTCCACCTTCTGAAACAGTGATCCCTACTGTCTTCCACCTTCTGAAACAGTGATCCCTACTGTCTTCCACCTTCTGAAACAGTGATCCCTACTGTCTTCCACCTTCTGAAACAGTGATCCCTACTGTCTTCCACCTTCTGAAACAGTGATCCCTACTGTCTTCCACCTTCTGAAACAGTGATCCCTACTGTCTTCCACCTTCTGAAACAGTGATCCCTACTGTCTTCCACCTTCTGAAACAGTGATCCCTACTGTCTTCCACCTTCTGAAACAGTGATCCCTACTGTCTTCCACCTTTTGAAACAGTGATCCCTACTGTCTTCCACCTTCTGAAACAGTGATCCCTACTGTCTTCCACCTTCTGAAACAGTGATCCCTACTGTCTTCCACCTTCTGAAACAGTGATCCCTACTGTCTTCCACCTTCTGAAACAGTGATCCCTACTGTCTTCCACCTTCTGAAACAGTGATCCCTACTGTCTTCCACCTTCTGAAACAGTGATCCCTACTGTCTTCCACCTTACCTTTTGAAACAGTGATCCCTACTGTCTTCCACCTTCTGAAACAGTGATCCCTACTGTCTTCCACCTTCTGAAACAGTGATCCCTACTGTCTTCCACCTTCTGAAACAGTGATCCCTACTGTCTTCCACCTTCTGAAACAGTGATCCCTACTGTCTTCCACCTTACCTTCTGAAACAGTGATCCCTACTGTCTTCCACCTTTTGAAACAGTGATCCCTACTGTCTCCCACCTTCTGAAACAGTGATCCCTACTGTCTTCCACCTTTTGAAACAGTGATCCCTACTGTCTCTCCACCTTTTGAAACAGTGATCCCTACTGTCTTCCACCTTCTGAAACAGTGATCCCTACTGTCTTCCACCTTCTGAAACAGTGATCCTACTGTCTTCCACCTTTTGAAACAGTGATCCCTACTGTCTTCCACCTTCTGAAACAGTGATCCCTACTGTCTTCTCCTCTCGAAACAGTGATCCTCATTGTTCGACTGAAACAGTGATCCCTAATGTCTTCAATTTTGAAACAGTGATCCTACTGTTCTTCAATTTTCTGAAACAGGGATCCCTACTGTCTTCCACCTTTCTGAAACAGTGATCCCTACTGTCTTCCACCTTGCTGAAACAGTGATCCCTACTGTTCTTCTCCACCTTCTGAAACAGTGATCCCTACTGTCT
>NW_025757029.1:0-5953 GCF_021184085.1 Oncorhynchus gorbuscha
ATTATTTTTATTTAACCAGGCAAGTCAGTTAAGAACAAATTCTTATTATCAATGACGGCCTAGGAACAGTGGGTTAACTGCCTTGTTCAGGGGTAGAACGACCGATTTTTACCTTGTCAGCTAGGGGATTTGAATTGGCAACCTTCCGGTTACTAGTCCAACACTCTAACCACTAAGCTACCTGCCTCCCCAATATATAGCAATATACTGACAGTATATTGCTATATATTGGGGCGGCAAGTAGCCTAGTGGGTAGAGTGTATATAGAGTGCCTTGCGAAAGTATTCGGCCCCTTAAACTTTGCGACCTTTTGCCACATTTCAGGCTTCAAACATAAAGATATAAAACTGTATTTTTTGTGAAGAATCAACAACAAGTGGGACACAGTCATGAAGTGGAACGACATTTATTGGATATTTCAAACTTTTTTAACAAATCAAAAACTGAAAAATTGGGCGTGCAAAATTATTCAGCCCCTTTACTTTCAGTGCAGCAAACTCTCTCCAGAAGTTCAGTGAGGATCTCTGAATGATCCAATGTTGACCTAAATGACTAATGATGATAAATACAATCCACCTGTCTCCGTATAAAGGCACCTGCACTCCTGTGATAGTCTCAGAGGTCCGTTAAAAGCGCAGAGAGCATCATGAAGAACAAGGAACACACCAGACAGGTCCGAGATCTGTTGTGAAGAAGTTTAAAGTCGGACTTTGATACAAAAAGATTTCCAAGCTTTAAACATCCCAAGGAGCACTGTGCAAGCGATAATATTGAAATGGAAGGAGTATCAGACCACTGCAAATCTACCAAGACATGGCCGTCCCTCTAAACCTTCAGCTCATACAAGGAGAAGACTGATCAGAGATGCAGCCAAAGAGGCCCATGATCACTCTGGATGAACTGCAGAGATCTACAGCTGAGGTGGGAGACTCTGTCCATAGGACAACAATCAGTCGTATATTGCACAAATCTGGCCTTTATGGAAGAGTGGCAAGAAGAAAGCCATTTCTTAAAGATATCCATAAAAAGTGTTGTTTAATGTTTGCCACAAGCCACCTGGGAGACACACCAAACATGTGGAAGAAGGTGCTCTGGTCAGATGAAACCAAAATTGAACTTTTTGGCAACAATGCAAAACGTTATGTTTGGCGTAAAAAAGCAACACAGCTCATCACCCTGACCACACCATCCCCACTGTCAAACATGGTGGTGGCAGCATCATGGTTTGGGCCTGCTTTTCTTCAGCAGGGACAGGGAAGATGGTTCAAATTGATGGGAAGATGGACGAAGCCAAATACAGGACCATTCTGGAAGAAAACCTGATGGAGTCTGCAAAAGACCTGAGACTGTGTAATGAATTTTCTTTTCTTCCGAAGAGGAGAGGCGAAACGGATCAGAGGACCAATATGCGGCGTGGTAAGTGTCCATGGTTCTTTTAATGCGTTAAGGTACACATGAACAACTGACTACAAAAAACAAACAAATATGAAAACTCAAAACAGTCCTATCTGGTGCAAACACAGAGACAGGAACAATCACCCACAAACAAACAGTGAAACCCAGGCTACCTAAGTATGATTCTCAATCAGAGACAACTAATAACACCTGCCTCTGATTGAGAACCATACTAGGCGAAACATAGAAATTCCCAAAACCTAGAAAAACAAACATAGACTGCCCACCCAACTCACGCCCTGACCATACTAACTAAATACAAAACACAGGAAATAAAGGTCAGAACGTGACAGACTGGGACGGAGATTTGTCTTCCAACAAGACAATGATCCAAAACATAAAGCAAAATCTACAATGGAATGGTTCAAAAATAAACATATCCAGGTGTTAGAATGACCATGTTATGCAGGTGAATGAGGACCCAAAAGCGACTTGGCGAAAACAGAGTCTTTAATCCAGTAAAGTAAATATTCAATACTCCTAGACAATTCGGAGCGGTAAATAAAGCATAAAGAACAATTCCACTGTGAATGACGAGAACAGACTGGAGACTCGATCATGTACTGCAGGCTGCCTCGGGAAGGCACTTGACCGTAGCAGACTCAGACACCTGCTCACCACGCAGCATCTGAGGGAAACACGCACACGACAGGGCGATACAAAGACACAGCACGGTGAACAATATACAAGGATCCGAGGACAGAAACGGAAAACAAGGGGAGAAATAGGGACTCTAATCAGGGGAAAAGATAGGGAACAGGTGTGGGAAGACTAAATGATTGATTAGGGGGAATAGGAACAGCTGGGAGCAGGAACGGAACGATAGAGAGAAGAGAGAGAGAGAGGGAGAGAGAAAAAGGGGAAACGAACCTAAAAAGACCAGCAGGGGGAAACGAACAGAAGGAAAAGCAAAATGACAAGACAATATTAGACAAAACATGACAGTACCCCCCACTCACCGAGCGCTCTCCTGGCGCACTCGAGGAGGAATCTCATGCAACGGAGGAAATCATCAATCAGTGAATTTGGTCCAGCACGTCCCGAGACGGAACCCAACTCCTCTCCTCAGACCGTAACCCTCCCAATCCACTAAGTATTGGTGACCCCGTCCCCGAGAACGCATGTCCATGATCCTACGCACCTTGTAAATAGGTGCGCTCTCGACAAGGACGGGAGGGGGAGGGAAGACAAACGGGGTGCGAAGAAAGGGCTTGACACAGGAGACATGGAAGACAGGATGGACGCGACGAAGATGTCGCGGAAGAAGTAGTCGCACAGCGACAGGATTGACAACCTGGGAGACACGGAACGGACCAATGAACCGCGGAGTCAACTTACGAGAGGCTGTCGTAAGAGGAAGGTTGTGAGTGGAAAGCCACACTCTCTGGCCGCAACAATACCTTCCAGGGACTCTTAATCCTACGTTTATTGGCGGCTCTCACAGTCTGTGCCCTGTAACGGCAAAGTGTAGACCTCACCCTCCTCCAGGTGCACTCACAACGTTGGACAAACGCTTGAGCGGGGAGGGAACGCTGGACTCGGCAAGCTGGGATGAGAACAGAGGAGGCTGGTAACCCAGACTACTCTGAAACGGAGATAACCCGGGTAGCAGACGAAGGAAGCGAGTTGTGAGCGTATTCTGCCCAGGGGAGCTGTTCTGCCCAAGACGCAGGGTTTCTGAAAGAAAGGTTGAGAGTATGCGACCAATCGTCTGATTGGCTCCTGCTTGACCGTTAGACTGGGGATGAAACCCGGAAGAGAGACTGACGGACGCACCAATCAAACGACAGAACTCCCCTCCAAAACTGTGACGGGAATTGGCCTCTGTCTGAAACGGCGTCTAACGGGAGGCCATGAATTCTGAACACATTCTCGATGATGACTCCCAGCTGCCTCCTTAGCGGAAGGAAGTTTAGCGAGGGGAATGAAATGTGCCGCCTTAGAGAACCTATCGACAACCGTAAGAATCACAGTCTTCCCCGCAGACAAAGGCAGACCGGTAATGAAGTCTAGGGCGATGTGAGACCATGGTCGAGAAGGAATGGGGAGGCGGTCTGAGACGACCGGCAGGAGGAGAGTTACCTGGACTTAGTCTGCGCGCAGTCCGAACAAGCAGCCACGAAACGGCGCGTGTCACGCTCCTGAGTCGGCCACCAAAAGCGCTGGCGAATAGACGCAAGAGTGCCTCGAACACCGGGATGACCAGCCAACTTGGCAGAGTGAGCCACTGAAGAACAGCCAGACGAGTGGAAACAGGAACGTAAAAGAAGGTTACTAGGACAAGCGCGCGGCGACGCAGTGCGTGAGTGTTGTTTAACCTGTCTTTCAATTCCCCAGACTGTCAACCCGACAACACGCCCATAAGGAAGAATCCCTCGGATGGGGTAGAAGCCACAGAAGAACTAAAAAGACGGGATAAGGCATCAGGCTTGGTGTTCTTGCTACCCGGACGGTAAGAAATCACAAACTCGAAACGAGCGAAAAACAACGCCCAACGAAGCTTGACGAGCATTAAGTCGTTTGGCAGAACGGATGTACTCAAGGTTCTTATGGTCTGTCCAAACGACAAAAGGAACGGTCGCTCCCTCCAACCACTGTCGCCATTCGCCTAGGGCTAAGCGTGGATGGCGAGCAGTTCGCGGTTACCCACATCATAGTTGTTGCTCAAATGGCGAATACAGGCGATGAGAAAAATAAGCCAAGGATGAACTTATCGTCAGACTGGAAGCGCTGGGATAGAATGGCTCCCACGCTACCTCTGAAGTTGCCACAACCTCGACAATGAATTGTCTAGTGACGTCAGGAGTAACGAGGATAGGAGCGGACGTAAAACATTCTTTTTAGAAGATCAAAAGCCCTGGGCGGAACCGGGACACTTAAAACACGTTCTGACAGAAGTAAGAGCTGTGAGAGGGGCAGCAACTTGACCGAAATTACGACCAGAAACGCCGATAGAAATGAGCAACCCAGAAAGCGCTGCAACTCGACACGTGACCTTGGAACGGGCCAATCACTGACAGCTTGGACCTTAGCGGAATCCATCTGAATGCCTTCAGCTGGAACAACTGAACCGAGAAAAGTAACGGAGGGAGACATGAAAAGAGCACTTCAGCCTTCACGTAGAGACAATTCTCTAAAAGGCGCTGTAGAACACGTCGCGAACGTGCTGAACATGAATCTCGAGACGGTGAAAAATCAGGATATCGCCAACATAGACAAAAACAAAGATGTTCAGCATGTCTCCTGCAGTTGACGGCTAACTAATGCCTGAAAACAGCTGGCGCATTGGCGAGACCAAACGGCAGAACCCGGTACTCAAAATGCCCTAACGGAGTGTTAAACGTCGTTCTCCACTCGTCCCCTCTCTGATGCGCACGAGATGGTAAGCGTTACGAAGGTCCAACTTAGTAAAGCACCTGCTCCTTGCAGAATCTCAAGGCTGATGACATAGGGAAGCGGATAACGATTCTTAACCGTTATGTCATTCAGCCTCGATAATCCACGCAGGGGCGCAGAGTACCGTCCTTTCTTAACAAAAAAAACCCCGCCCCGGCCGGAGAGGAAGAAGGCACTATGGTACCGGCGCCAAGAGGACACAGATAAATAATCCTCGAGAGCCTTACGTTCGGGAGCCGACAGAGAGTATAGTCTACCCCGAGAGGAGTGGTCCTGGAAGGGAGATCAATACTACAATCATACGACCGGTGAGGGAGGAAGGGAGTTGGCCCGGGACCGACTGGAAGACCGTGCGCAGATCATGATATTCCTCCGGCACTCCTGTCAAATCGCTCAGGTTCCTCCTGAGAAGTGGGGACAGAAGAAATGGGAGGGATGGCAGACATTAAACACTTCACATGACAAGAAACGTTCCAGGATAGGATAGAATTACTAGACCAATTAATAGAAGGATTATGACATACTAGCCAGGGATGACCCAAAACAACAGGTGTAAAAGGTGAACGAAAATCAAAAAGAAATAGTCTCACTGTGGTTACCAGATACTGTGGAGGGTTAAAGGTAGTGTCTCAAATCTGATACTGGGAAGATGACTACCATCTAAGGCGAACATGGGCGTAGGGCTTGTCTAACTCTCTGAAAGGAATGTCATGTTTCGGGAGCCCATGCTTCGTCCATGAAACAACCTCAGCCCCAGAGTCAATCAAGGCACTGCATGTAGCACCTGGAACCGGTCCAGCGTAGATGGACCGACATAGTAGTACAGATCTAGATGAAGAGACCTGAGTAGTAGCGCTCACCAGTAGCCTCCGCTTACTGATGAGCTCTGGCCTTTTACTGGACATGAATTAACAAAATGTCCATCAAGTCCGCAATAGAGGCACAGGCGGTTGGTGATCCTCCGTCTTCCTTAGTCGAGATGTGAATACCTCCCAGGCTGCATGGGCTAGTCTCTGAGCCAGAGGAGGGAGATGGGTTGCGATGCGGAGCAGGGAACACCGTTGACGCGAGCTCTCTTCCACGAGCCTGGCGAAGAAATTTG
>NW_025757030.1:2500-5952 GCF_021184085.1 Oncorhynchus gorbuscha
ATTCTGTTTCTCACCATCAACAAACATATAGTTCTGTTACTCACCATCAAGGGACATATAGTTCTGTTACTCACCATCAAGGGACATATAGTTCTGTTACTCACCATCAACAAACATATAGTTCTGTTACTCACCATCAAGGGACATATAGTTCTGTTACTCACCATCAAGGGACATACAGTTCTGTTACTCACCATCAACAAACATATAGTTCTGTTACTCACCATCAACAAACATATAGTTCTGTTACTCACCATCAAGGGACATATAGTTCTGTTACTCACCATCAAGGGACATACAGTTCTGTTACTCACCATCAACAAACATATAGTTCTGTTACTCACCATTAAGGGACATATAGTTCTGTTACTCACCATCAAGGGACATATAGTTCTGTTACCCACCATCAACAAACATATAGTTCTGTTACTCACCATCAACAAACATATAGTTCTGTTACTCACCATCAAGGGACATATAGTTCTGTTACTCACCATCAACAAACATATAGTTCTGTTACTCACCATCAACAAACATATAGTTCTGTTACTCACCATCAAGGGACATATAGTTCTGTTACTCACCATCAAGGGACATATAGTTCTGTTACTCACCATCAACAAACATATAGTTCTGTTACTCACCATCAAGGGACATATAGTTATGTTACTCACCATCAACAAACACGTAGGTATGCTGCTCACCATCATAGGACATAGAGTCCTGTTACTCACCATCAAGACAAATATAGTTCTGTTACTCACCATCAAGACAAATATAGTTCTGTTACTCACCATCATAGGACATAGAGTCCTGTTACTCACCATCAAGACAAATATAGTTCTGTTACTCACCATCAAGGGACATATAGTTCTGTTACTCACCATCAAGGGACATATAGTTCTGTTACTCACCATCAACAAACATATAGTTCTGTTACTCACCATCAAGGGACATATAGTTCTGTTACTCACCATCAAGACAAATATAGTTCTGTTACTCACCATCAAGACAAATATAGTTCTGTTACTCACCATCAAGGGACATATAGTTATGTTACTCACCATCAAGGGACATATAGTTCTGTTACTCACCAACAAATATGAGGCATAAATGCGACAACATTACAATTGCTCACCGATAAAGAGTAATCTAATATAATGGCACAGGGTATAAGAATAGAATAGACAAGAATAGACTAGACTAGGAACCCCCAGTGAGGATAACTGACAGTATAGAATAGAACAGACTAGGAAAACCTGGTGGGGATAACTGACAGTATACAATATAATAGATTAGGAAACCCCAATAATGATAACTGACAGTATAGAATGGAATAGATTAGAAGCCACAGTGAGGATAATTGACAGTATAGAATAGACTAGAAGCCTCAGTGAGGATAATTGACTGTATAGAATAGACTAGAAGCCCCAGTGAGGATAATTGACAGTATAGAATAGAATAGACTAGAAGCCCCAGTGAGGATAATTGACAATATATTATAGAATAGACTAGAAGCCCCAGTAAGGATAACTGACAGTATAGCAAAGAATAGACTAGAAGCCACAGTGAGGATAATTGACAGTATAGAATAGACTAGAAGCCCCAGTGAGGATAATTGACAGTATAGAATAGAATAAACTAGAATCCCCAGTGAGGATAATTGACAGTATAAAATAGACTAGAAGCCCCCAGTGAAGATAACTGACAGTATAGAATAGAATAAACTAGAATCCCCAGTGAGGATAATTTACAGTATAGAATAGACTAGAAGCTCCAGTGAGGATAACTCACAGTATAGAATAGAATAGACTAGAAGCCCCAGTGAGGATAATTTACAGTATAGAATAGAATAAACTAGAATCCCCAGTGAGGATAACTGACAGTAGCCTACATATCTTGGTCCTATGGACATGAAACATTATAGACCTGGATGGAATAGAAGTGTACAGTAGCTGAAATATTACACACCGAACTGCATGTTACACCCAGAACCAATGTATCTCTATATCACTATATATCTATATACAGCTCTTACTACTTCAATCTTAACATCACTATTACATAAATGTCTTTGATTATTTTGTTTCCAACACGTCACCAGCATCAGCAGTACTAGCAGCTGCCACAAGACAGCACTGTTGATTCACCATGCCGTACCACAGAGACACCATGCCGTACCACAGAGACACCATGCCGTACCACCACCTCACAATGATATAAGGAATGATGGCCTGTTTTAGAATACTGCCTTTTCCCCATCCCCATTTTCTTTTCATTAGTCGCTGCTAACAAAGGTTCTTGGCAGGCGAGCAACATTTCAAATACCCTACATAATGTTCACTGCTGGTAGCTAGGGGGACAATAACTAATTCCAGTGATTATCAATTACAATCAACAGCTTACTAGTTCTAAACGCATAGTTGATTCAATAATGCTGCCTGCCTCTTTCTCCCTTGTTCTCTTCCCATTTTAGCACTGACCACTGATTCACTGGATTTTACACCAGGGAAGGACTTCATGGGAATATCCTCTCTCTCTCTCCCCATCTCTCCCTCCCTCCCCAGAATCAATTAAACATCTGTGGCATATCTCGGCACACCAATCAGACCCTGGTCGTGCACACAACATTAGGCTCTACATCTTAGCAAATATATTATAACTTGCATGTTGTCTCTTTCTCGTGATTTCCTTCTCTGTGTCATTGTCTCCTTCCTTCCCCTCAGTCCTTCTAGCCCTCCATGTCTACATACAATGTCTGCATCCCACATGGTAGTCTTTTCCCTTAACTCTGCACTACAGCTGTTCTAACATGGGGATTTGTGAAACGTATTCCTCAGTCTGAGGTGTCTCCACTTACGTCAGTGAATAGTTAGCTTTTTCACTTGGCGCCAACTGGTAAGACGCTTCAGGAGGAAGCTGTAATGGCTAATGGAGCAGTGTGACGTCCTTTACAGAGCTCCCCTCTGTGACTGGTCGGTGCTCCTCTGTTTGGCTAGTGAATTATTGATGCCTGTTATGCAGGAAAATAATTCTGCTGTTATTGTTAAGTCTGGTTTGTATTTGGTTTCAATATTGTTTTTGTATTTCCACAGTGTTTATTGAACGGCTGCTTCACGGCTTTATAGCAACAGCTCAATCTGAGTTTCTATAGTCAGTCTGAACTGATTGTCTGTGGACGCTCCCTCAGCGGCAGCATGTTTTTACCTCTGCTCCCTCAGTGGCATGCAGCATGTTTTTACCTCTGCTCCCTCAGTGGCATGCAGCATGTTTTTACCTCTGCTCCCTCAGTGGTATGCAGCATGTTTTTACCTCTGCTCCCTCAGTGGCAGCATGTTTTTACCTCTGCTCCCTCAGTGGCATGCAGCATGTTTTTACCTCTGCTCCCTCAGTGGCATGCAGCATGTTTTTACCTCTGCTCCCTCAGTGGCATGCAGCATGTTTTTACCTCT
>NW_025757031.1:0-5950 GCF_021184085.1 Oncorhynchus gorbuscha
TCTCAGAGATGTTGGGGAATGTCAGATGAAATCCGTCTAAAATGTGTTTAAAGTGAGAACAGCCAGAAGCACTGAAAGGTATACAGTATCATTCCCAGCTTGATTTCAGTCAATTAAACAAAGTATTGAGCCAGCCAGGAGTCGAACCTAGAATCTTCTGATCCGTAGTCAGACACGTTATCCATTGCGCCACTGGCCCCACGTCTAAGCTGAAGTCAGGTCACAGCTAGACCAGTGTACACAGTCATAGCGTCTCTCAACAACAAGGTTCCTTGGTTTTCTGTTTCAGATGCATATCTTAATTTGATCCTCCTGTTGTTGCATGAATTTTACTGCAGAGCAAGAAATGCAGCCATGAAGTGTATTCAACGTTTAAAAAGCCTTGTATAATTTGAATCTACATAACAGTCACATTTCCTGTTGCTGAGGAATATTGTTGTGTTGTGTGAAACTGCATCTGCATCTGTTGTTATTCTTTCCCATACCGGGAGTTGAAAACCTGGGTGGGTACCTAAAATGACAGACAAATCTTTAAAGATATTCTTTCCCCATGTTGGACCTAGGTTAAAACCGCTAGACCTATGGGAAGACACATCTTAAAATACACATCACAGTCAAATCTTTAAATGTTGACATTATGCCTGTTTGATTTAAAACTACATCTTTTTTTAATACAGAATCATTCCCTGCTTGATTTCCAGTCAATTAAAAAATGTGTTTGAAAAGTGAGAACAGCCAGCACAGGTATCAGTATCATTCCCTAGAATGATTTCCAGTCAATTAAACAAAGTTATGAGCCATTCAAGTCAAACCTAGAATCTTCTGACATACACATAGTCAGACACGTTATCCATTGCGCCACTGGCCCCATGTCTAGCTGAATGTCAGGTCACAAGCTAGACCAGTGTACCAGTCATAGCGTCTGTAAAGATGAAGTGAACAACAAGGTTCCTTGGTTTTCTGTTTCAGATGCATATCTTAATTTGATCCACCTGTTGTTGCATGATTTTTACTGCAGAGCAAGAAATGCAGCCATGAAGTGTATTCAACGTTTAAAATGCCTTATATAATTTGAATCTACATAACAAGTCACATTTCCTGTTGCTGAGGAATATTGTTGTGTTGTGAAAACTGCTGCATCTGTTGTTACACAAGTGGGTACCTAACGACAAATATATTCTTTCCCATACCGGGGAGTTGAACCCAGGCCACCTGGGTGAAAACCAGGAATCCTAACCGCTAGACCATATGGGAAGACACATACTTAAAATACACATCACAGACAAATCTTTAAATGTTGACATTATGCCTGTTGGATTCAAAAAGCTACATCTTTTTCTCAGAGATGTTGGGGAATATCAGATGAAATCCATCTAATAATGTTTGAAGTGAGAACAGCCATTAAGCACAAAGTATTGTATCATTCCCAGGATTTCAGTAAATTATTGAGCCAGCCAGGAGTAGAACCTAGAATCTTCTGATCCGTAGTCAGACACGTTATCCATTGCACCACTGGCCCCACATCTAAGCTGAAGTCAGGTCACAGCTAGACCAGTGTACACAGTCATAGCGTCTGTCAACAACAAGGTTCCTTGGTTTTCTGTTTCAGATGCATATCTTAATTTGATCCTCCTGTTGTTGCATGAATTTTACTGCAGAGCAAGAAATGCAGCCATGAAGTGTATTCAACGTTTAAAAAGCCTTATATAATTTGAATCTACATAACATGTCACATTTCCTGTTGCTGAGGAATATTGTTGTGTTGTGTGAAAGTGCTGCATCTGTTGTTACACAAGTGCGTACCTAATGACAAGTATATTCTTTCCCATACCGGGAGTTGAACCCAGGCCACCTGGGTGAAAACCAGGAATCCTAACCGCTAGACCATATGGGAAGACACATACTTAAAATACACATCACAGACAAATCTTTAAATGTTGACATTATGCCTGTTGGATTTCAAAAACTACATCTTTTTTTTTCTCAGAGATGTTGGGAATGTCCAGATGAAATCCGTCTAAAATGTGTTTGAAGTGAGAACAGCCAGAAGCACTGAAAGGTATACAGTATCATTCCCAGCTTGATTTCAGTCAATTAAATAAAGAGTATTCAGCCAGCCAGAGTTGAACCTAGAATCTTCTGATCTGAGTCAGACACGTTATCCATTCTAGCCACTGGCCCCACGTCTAAGCTGAAGTCAGGTCACAGCTAGACCAGTGTACACAGTCATAGCGTCTGTCAACAACAAGGTTCCTTGGTTTTCTGTTTCAGATGCATATCTTAATTTGATCCTCCTGTTGTTGCATGAATTTTACTGCAGAGCAAGAAATGCAGCCATGAAGTGTATTCAACGTTTAAAAAAATTGTATAATTTGAATCTACATAACATGTCACATTTCCTGTTGCTGAGGGAATATTGTTGTGTTGTGAGAAACTGCTGCATCTGTTGTTACACAAGTGGGTACCTAATGACAAGATATTCTTTCCCATACCGGGAGTTGAACCCGGGCCACCTGGGTGAAAACCAGGAATCTAACCGCTAGACCATATGGGAAGACACATACTTAAAATACACATCACAGACAAATCTTTAAATGTTGACATTATGCCTGTTTGATTTAGCTACAAATGCACATCTTTTTTTAATGAGAACAGTATCATTCCCTGCTTGATTTCAGTCAATTAAACAAAGTATTGAGCCAGCCAGGAGTCGAACCTAGAATCTTCTGATCCGTAGTCAGACACGTTATCCATTCCACTGGCCCCACGTCTAAGCTGAAGTCAGGTCACAGCTAGACCAGTGTACACAGTCATGCGTCTGTCAACAAAAAGGTTCCTTGGTTTTCTGTTTCAGATGCATATCTTAATTTGATCCTCCTGTTGTTGCATGAATTTTTGCAGAGCAAGAAATGCAGCCATGAAGTGTATTCAACGTTTAAAAAGCCTTGTATAATTTGAATCTACATAACAAGTCACATTTCCTGTTGCTGAGGGAATATTGTTGTGTTGTGAGAAACTGCTGCATACACATGTTGTTACATAAGGTGCCACCAGTGAGGACCGCTGACCTATGGGAAGACACATATATTCACATCCCATATGATTCAAAAACCCTTTCTTCTCAGAGATGTTGGGGAATGTCCAGATGAAATAAGGTAAAATTGTTTAAAGTGAGAACAGCCAGAAGCACTGAAAGGTATACAGTATCATTCCCAGCTTGATTTCAGTCAATTAAACAAAGTATTGAGCCAGCCAGGAGTCAACCTAGAATCTTCTGATCCGTATTCAGACACGTTATCCATTGCGCCACTGGCCCCACGTCTAAGCTGAAGTCAGGTCACAGCTAGACCAGTGTACACAGTCATGGCGTCTGTCAACAACAAGGTTCCTTGGTTTTCTGTTTCAGATGCATATCTTAATTTGATCCTCCTGTTGTTGCATGAATTTTACTGCAGAGCAAGAAATGCAGCCATGAAGTGTATTCAACGTTTAAAAAGCCTTGTATAATTTGAATCTACATAACATGTCACATTTCCTGTTGCTGAGGGAATATTGTTGTGTTGTGAGAAACTGCTGCATCTGTTGTTACACAAGTGCGTACCTAACGACAAGTATATTCTTTCCCATACCAGGAGTTGAACCCGGGCCACCTGGGTGAAAACCAGGAATCCTAACCGCTAGACCATATGGGAAGACACATACTTAAAATACACATCACAGACAAATCTTTAAATGTTGACATTATGCCTGTTTGATTTAAAATGCTACATCTTTTTTAACAGAACAGTTATCATTCCCTGCTTGATTTCAGTCAATTAAACATTGTATTGAGCCAGCCAGGAGTTGAACCTAGAACATTTGATCCGTAGTCAGAAACGTTATCCATTCACAGCCCCATACAGTAATTCTCAAGCTGAAGATTCAGATCACAGTAGACCAGTGTACACAGTCATGGCGTTGTCAAAACAATTTTCACGGATTTCATCTGCATTTTACTCGCAGCAATACCCAGCCAAACATCTCTGAGAAAAAGATGAGCTTTTAAATCCAACAGGCATAATGTCAACATTTAAAGATTTGTCTGTGATGTGTATTTGAATCCAACAGGCATAATGTATGTGTCTTTTAATATGGTCTAGCGGTTAGGATTCCTGGTTTTCACCCAGGTGGCCCGGGTTCAACTCCCGGTATGGGAAAGAATATCTTGTCGTTAGGTACCCACTTGTGTAACAACAGATGCAGCAGTTTCTCACAACACAACAATATTCCCTCAGCAACAGGAAATGTGACATGTTATGTAGATTCAAATTATACAAAGCTTTTTAAACGTTGAATACACTTCATGGCTGCATTTCTTGCTCTGCAGTAAAATTCATGCAACAACAGGAGGATCAAATTAAGATATGCATCTGAAACAGAAAACCAAGGAACCTTGTTGTTGACAGACGCTATGACTGTGTACACTGGTCTAGCTGTGACCTGACTTCAGCTTAGACGTGGGGCCAGTGGCGCAATGGATAACATGTCTGACTACGGATCAGAAGATTCTAGGTTTGACTCCTGGCTGGCTCAATACTTTATTTAATTGACTGAAATCAAGCTGGGAATGATACTGTATACCTTTCAGTGCTTCTGACTGTTCTCACTTCAAACACATTTTAGATGGATTTCATCTGGACATTCCCCAACATCTCTGAGAAAAAAAGATGTAGTTTTTAAATCCAACAGGCATAATGTCAACATTTAAAGATTTGTCTGTGATGTGTATTTTAAGTATGTGTCTTCCCATATGGTCTAGCGGTTAGGATTCCTGGTTTTCACCCAGGTGGCCCGGGTTCAACTCCCGGTATGGGAAAGAATATATTGTCGTTAGGTACCACTTGTGTAACAACAGATGCAGCAGTTTCACACAACACAACAATATTCCCTCAGCAACAGGAAATGTGACATGTTATGTAGATTCAAATTATACAAGGCTTTTTAAACGTTGAATACACTTCATGGCTGCATTTCTTGCTCTGCAGTAAAATTCATGCAACAACAGGAGGATCAAATTAAGATATGCATCTGAAACAGAAAACCAAGGAACCTTGTTGTTGACAGACGCTATGACTGTGTACACTGGTCTAGCTGTGACCTGACTTCAGCTTAGACGTGGGGCCAGTGGCGCAATGGATAACGTGTCTGACTACGGATCAGAAGATTCTAGGTTCGACTCCTGGCTGGCTCAATACTTTATTTAATTGACTGAAATCAAGCTGGGAATGATACTGTATACCTTTCAGTGCTTCTGGCTGTTCTCACTTCAAACACATTTTAGACGGATTTCATCTGGACATTCCCCAACATCTCTGAGAAAAAAAAAGATGTAGTTTTTAAATCCAACAGGCATAATGTCAACATTTAAAGATTTGTCTGTGATGTGTATTTTAAGTATGTGTCTTCCCATATGGTCTAGTGGTTAGATTCCTGGTTTTCACCCAGGTGGCCCGGGTTCAACTCCCGGTATGGGAAAGAATATTTGTCGTTAGGTACCCACTTGTGTAACAACAGATGCAGCAGTTTCACACAACACAACAATATTCCTCAGCAACAGGAAATGTGACATGTTATGTAGATTCAAATTATACAAGGCTTTTTAAACGTTGAATACACTTCATGGCTGCATTTCTTGCTCTGCAGTAAAATTCATGCAACAACAGGAGGATCAAATTAAGATATGCATCTGAAACAGAAAACCAAGGAACCTTGTTGTTGACAGACGCTATGACTGTGTACACTGGTCTAGCTGTGACCTGACTTCAGCTTAGACGTGGGGCCAGTGGCGCAATGGATAACGTGTCTGACTACGGATCAGAAGATTCTAGGTTCGACTCCTGGCTGGCTCAATACTTTATTTAATTGACTGAAATCAAGCTGGGACTCCCGGTATGGGAAAGAATAACTTGTA
>NW_025757032.1:0-5949 GCF_021184085.1 Oncorhynchus gorbuscha
ACTAGCTTCAGAGTTGATTCCTGACCCTGGTTATACCCTATGACTAGCTTCAGAGTTGTTCCTGACCCTGGTTATACCCTATGACTAGTTTCAGAGTTGTTCCTGACCCTGGTTATACCCTATGACTAGCTTCAGAGTTGTTCCTGACCCTGGTTATACCCTATGAGTAGCTCCAGAGTTGTTCCTGACCCTGGTTATACCCTATGACTAGCTTCAGAGTTGATTATTGACCCTGGTTATACCCTATGACTAGTTCCAGAGTTGATTATTGACCCTGGTTATACCCTATGACTAGCTTCCAGAGTTGATTATTGACCCTGGTTATACCCTACGACTAGCTCCAGAGTTGATTATTGACCCTGGTTATACCCTATGACTAGCTCCAGAGTTGATTATTGACCCTGGTCATGCGCTATGACTAGCACCAGAGTTGATTATTGACCCTGGTTATACCCCTATGACTAACTCCAGAATTGATTATTGACCCTGGTTATACCCTATGACTAGCTCCAGAGTTGATTATTGACCCTGGTTATACCCTATGACTAACTCCAGAATTGACTATTGACCCTGGTTATACATGACTAGCTCAGAATTGATTATTGACCCTGGTTATACCCTATGACTAGCTCCAGAGTTGATTATTGACCCTGGTTATACCCTATGACTAGCTCCAGAGTTTATTATTGACCCTGGTTATACCCTATGACTAGCTCCAGAGTTGATTATTGACCCTGTTAATACCCTATGACTAGCTCCAAAGTTGATTATTGACCCTGATAATACCCTATGACTAGCTCCAGAGTTGATTATTGACCCTGGTTAATACCCTATGACTAGCTCCAGAATTGATTATTGACCCTGGTTAATACCCTATGACTAGCTCCAGAGTTGATTATTGACCCTGGTTAGACCCTATGACTAGCTCCAAAATTGATTATTGACCCTGGTTATACCCTATGACTAGCTTCAGAGTTGATTATTGACCCTGGTTATACCCTATGACTATCTTCAGAGTTGATTATTGACCCTGGTCATACCCTATGACTAGCTTCAGAGTTGTTCCTGACCCTGGTTATACCCTATGACTAGCTTCAGAGTTGTTCCTGACCCTGGTTATACCCTATGACTAGCTTCAGAGTTGTTATTGACCCTGGTCATACCCTATGACTAGCTCCAGAGTTGTTATTGACCCTGGTTATACCCTATGACTAGCTCCAGAGTTGTTATTGACCCTGGTCATACCCTATGACTAGCTTCAGAGTTGTTCTGACCCTGGTTATACCCTATGACTAGCTTCAGAGTTGTTCCTGACCCTGGTTATACCTATGACTAGCTTCAGAGTTGTTCCTGACCCTGGTTATACCCTATGACTAGCTTCAGAGTTGTTATTGACCCTGGTCATACCCTATGACTAGCTTCAGAGTTGTTATTGACCCTGGTCATACCCTATGACTAGCTCCAGAGTTGTTATTGACCCTGGTAATACCCTATGACTAGCTCCAGAGTTGTTATTGACCCTGGTCATACCCTATGACTAGCTTCAGAGTTGTTCCTGACCCTGGTTATACCCTATGACTAGCTTCAGAGTTGATTATTGACCCTGGTTATACCCTATGACTAGCTTCAGAGTTGTTATTGACCCTGGTCATACCCTATGACTAGCTTCAGAGTTGTTATTGACCCTGGTTATACCCTATGACTAGCTTCAGAGTTGTTCCTGACCCTGGTTATACCCTATGACTAGCTTCAGAGTTGTTCCTGACCCTGGTTATACCCTATGACTAGCTTCAGAGTTGTTATTGACCCTGGTCATACCCTATGACTAGCTCCAGAGTTGTTCTTGACCCTGGTTATACCCTATGACTAGCTTCAGAGTTGATTATTGACCCTGGTCATACCCTATGACTAGCTCCAGAGTTGATTATTGACCCTGGTTATACCCTATGACTAGCTTCAGAGTTGTTCCTGACCCTGGTTGTACCCTATGACTAGCTTCAGAGTTGTTCCTGACCCTGGTTATACCCTATGACTAGCTTCAGAGTTGTTCCTGACCCTGGTTATACCCTATGACTAGCTTCAGAGTTGTTCCTGACCCTGGTTATACCCTATGACTAGCTTCAGAGTTGTTCCTGACCCTGGTTATACCCTATGACTAGCTTCAGAGTTGTTCCTGACCCTGGTTATACCCTATGACTAGCTCCAGAGTTGTTCCTGACCCTGGTTATACCCTATGACTAGCTTCAGAGTTGATTATTGACCCTGGTTATACCCTATGACTAGCTCCAGAGTTGATTATTGACCCTGGTTATACCTATGACTAGCTCCAGAGTTGATTCCTAGACCCTGGTCATACCCTATGACTAGCTTCAGAGTTGTTATTGACCCTGGTTATACCCTATGACTAGCTTCAGAGTTGTTCCTGACCCTGGTTATACCCTATGACTAGCTTCAGAGTTGTTATTGACCCTGGTCATACCCTATGACTAGCTTCAGAGTTGTTCATTGACCCTGGTTATACCCTATGACTAGCTCCAGAGTTGTTATTGACCCTGGTTATACCCTATGACTAGCTTCAGAGTTGTTCCTGACCCTGGTTATACCCTATGACTAGCTTCAGAGTTGTTCCTGACCCTGGTTATACCCTATGACTAGCTTCAGAGTTGTTATTGACCCTGGTCATACCCTATGACTAGCTTCAGAGTTGTTCTTGACCCTGGTTATACCCTATGACTAGCTTCAGAGTTGTTCCTGACCCTGGTTATACCCTATGACTAGCTTCAGAGTTGTTCCTGACCCTGGTTATACCCTATGACTAGCTTCAGAGTTGTTATTGACCCTGGTTATACCCTATGACTAGCTTCAGAGTTGTTCTTGACCCTGGTTATACCCTATGACTAGCTTCAGAGTTGTTCCTGACCCTGGTTATACCCTATGACTAGCTTCAGAGTTGTTCCTGACCCTGGTTATACCCTATGACTAGCTTCAGAGTTGTTCCTGACCCTGGTTATACCCTATGACTAGCTTCAGAGTTGATTCTTGACCCTGGTTATACCCTATGACTAGCTTCAGAGTTGTTATTGACCCTGGTTATACCCTATGACTAGCTTCAGAGTTGTTCCTGACCCTGGTTATACCCTATGACTAGCTTCAGAGTTGTTCCTGACCCTGGTTATACCCTATGACTAGCTTCAGAGTTGTTACTGACCCTGGTTATACCCTATGACTAGCTCCAGAGTTGTTCTTGACCCTGGTTATACCCTATGACTAGCTTCAGAGTTGATTCTTGACCCTGGTTATACCCTATGACTAGCTTCAGAGTTGATTATTGACCCTGGTTATACCCTATGACTAGCTCCAGAGTTGATTATTGACCCTGGTTATACCCTATGACTAGCTTCAGAGTTGTTCCTGACCCTGGTTATACCCTATGACTAGCTTCAGAGTTGTTCCTGACCCTGGTTATACCCTATGACTAGCTTCAGAGTTGTTCCTGACCCTGGTTATACCCTATGACTAGCTTCAGAGTTGTTCCTGACCCTGGTTATACCCTATGACTAGCTTCAGAGTTGTTCCTGACCCTGGTTATACCCTATGACTAGCTTCAGAGTTGTTCCTGACCCTGGTTATACCCTATGACTAGCTCCAGAGTTGTTCCTGACCCTGGTTATACCCTATGACTAGCTTCAGAGTTGATTATTGACCCTGGTTATACCCTATGACTAGTTCCAGAGTTGATTATTGACCCTGGTTATACCCTATGACTAGCTCCAGAGTTGATTATTGACCCTGGTTATACCCTACGACTAGTTCCAGAGTTGATTATTGACCCTGGTTATACCCTATGACTAGCTCCAGAGTTGATTATTGACCCTGGTTATACCCTATGACTAGCTTCAGAGTTGTTCCTGACCCTGGTTATACCCTATGACTAGCTCCAGAGTTGATTATTGACCCTGGTTATACCCTATGACTAGCTTCAGAGTTGTTATTGACCCTGGTCATACCCTATGACTAGCTCCAGAGTTGTTATTGACCCTGGTTATACCCTATGACTAGCTCCAGAGTTGTTATTGACCCTGGTCATACCCTATGACTAGCTTCAGAGTTGTTCCTGACCCTGGTTATACCCTATGACTAGCTTCAGAGTTGTTCCTGACCCTGGTTATACCCTATGACTAGCTTCAGAGTTGTTATTGACCCTGGTCATACCCTATGACTAGCTTCAGAGTTGTTATTGACCCTGGTTATACCCTATGACTAGCTTCAGAGTTGTTCCTGACCCTGGTTATACCCTATGACTAGCTTCAGAGTTGTTCCTGACCCTGGTTATACCCTATGACTAGCTTCAGAGTTGTTATTGACCCTGGTCATACCCTATGACTAGCTCCAGAGTTGTTCTTGACCCTGGTTATACCCTATGACTAGCTTCAGAGTTGATTATTGACCCTGGTCATACCCTATGACTAGCTCCAGAGTTGATTATTGACCCTGGTTATACCCTATGACTAGCTTCAGAGTTGTTCCTGACCCTGGTTATACCCTATGACTAGCTTCAGAGTTGTTCCTGACCCTGGTTATACCCTATGACTAGCTTCAGAGTTGTTCCTGACCCTGGTTATACCCTATGACTAGCTTCAGAGTTGTTCCTGACCCTGGTTATACCCTATGACTAGCTTCAGAGTTGTTCCTGACCCTGGTTATACCCTATGACTAGCTTCAGAGTTGTTATTGACCCTGGTCATACCCTATGACTAGCTTCAGAGTTGTTCCTGACCCTGGTTATACCCTATGACTAGCTTCAGAGTTGTTCCTGACCCTGGTTATACTCCTATGACTAGCTTCAGAGTTGTTCCTGACCCTGGTTATACCCTATGACTAGCTTCAGAGTTGTTATTGACCCTGGTCATACCCTATGACTAGCTCCAGAGTTGTTCTTGACCCTGGTTATACCCTATGACTAGCTTCAGAGTTGATTATTGACCCTGGTCATACCCTATGACTAGCTCCAGAGTTGATTATTGACCCTGGTTATACCCTATGACTAGCTTCAGAGTTGTTCCTGACCCTGGTTGTACCCTATGACTAGCTTCAGAGTTGTTCCTGACCCTGATTATACCCTATGACTAGCTTCAGAGTTGTTCCTGACCCTGGTTATACCCTATGACTAGCTTCAGAGTTGTTCCTGACCCTGGTTATACTCCTATGACTAGCTTCAGAGTTGTTCCTGACCCTGGTTATACCCTATGACTAGCTTCAGAGTTGTTCCTGACCCTGGTTATACCCTATGACTAGCTTCAGAGTTGTTCCTGACCCTGGTTATACCCTATGACTAGCTTCAGAGTTGTTACTGACCCTGGTTATACCCTATGACTAGCTCCAGAGTTGATTCTTGACCCTGGTTATACCCTATGACTAGCTTCAGAGTTGATTATTGACCCTGGTTATACCCTATGACTAGCTTCAGAGTTGTTCCTGACCCTGGTTATACCCTATGACTAGCTTCAGAGTTGTTCCTGACCCTGGTTATACCCTATGACTAGCTTCAGAGTTGTTCCTGACCCTGGTTATACCCTATGACTAGCTTCAGAGTTGTTCCTGACCCTGGTTATACCCTATGACTAGCTTCAGAGTTGATTATTGACCCTGGTTATACCCTATGACTAGCTTCAGAGTTGTTCCTGACCCTGGTTATACCCTATGACTAGCTTCAGAGTTGTTCCTGACCCTGGTTATACCCTATGACTAGCTTCAGAGTTGTTCCTGACCCTGGTTATACCCTATGACTAGCTTCAGAGTTGTTCCTGACCCTGGTTATACCCTATGACTAGCTTCAGAGTTGATTATTGACCCTGGTTATACCCTATGACTAGCTTCAGAGTTGTTCCTGACCCTGGTTATACCCTCTATGACTAGCTTCAGAGTTGTTCCTGACCCTGGTTATACCCT
>NW_025757033.1:0-5948 GCF_021184085.1 Oncorhynchus gorbuscha
TTGTGTTGTTATTGATCATCTGGTTGTGTTGTTATTGATCATCTGGTTGTGTTGTTATTGATCATCTGGTTGTGTTGTTATTGATCATCTGGTTGTGTTGTTATTGATCATCTGGTTGTGTTGTTATTGATCATCTGGTTGTGTTGTTATTGATCATCTGGTTGTGTTGTTATTGATCATCTGGTTGTGTTGTTATTGATCATCTGGTTGTGTTGTTATTGATCATCTTTTACTGTTGTTATTGATCATCTTTTAATGTTGTTATTGATCATCTGATTGTGTTGTTATTGATCATCGTTTAATGTTGTTATTGATCATCTGATTGTGTTGTTATTGATCATTTTGAAAGCTCTAATCAATTCATCTCCTCTTGGCCTCTTTCTTCTCCTCTCTCCTGTTTGCTCAAAATGCTCTTCCAACACAATGGCCCAATCCTAAATGGGCCCCTAGACCGTACACCAGTGGTCACCAATCCTAAATGGGCCCCTAGACCGTACACCAATCCTAGACCGTACAGTGATTACCAATCCTAGATCACAAAGTGGTCAATCCTAAATGGGCAGTGATAGACAATCCTCCACCCAGTGATCACCAATCCTAGACCGTACACCGTGCCAATCCTAAATGGGCCCAGTGAACACCACCAGTCCTAAATGGGCCCCTGGACGATCACCAATCCTACACCCAGTGGTCACCAATCCTGAACCTAAATGGGCCCTCTAGACCGTACACCAGTGATCACCAATCCTAAATGGGCCACTAGACCGTACACCAGTGATCACCAATCCAATGGGCCCTAGACCCTGCAGTGATCACCAATCCTGTGGTCACCAATCCTAAATGGGCCTAGAAATGGCCCCTAGACCGTACACCAGTGATCAATCCTAAAATGGGCCATTACACCAGTGATTACCAATCCTAGACCGTACACCAGTGGTCACCAATCCTAAATGGCCCCTAGACCGTACACCAGTGGTCACAATCAGACCTTCCAGTGGTCATAATCCTGAACCGTAGCCGTACACCAGTGGTCACCAATCCTAAATGGGCCCTAGACCGTACACCCAGTGATCACCAATCCTAAATGGGCCCATAGACCGTACACCAGTGATTACAAATCCTAGACCGTACACAAGTGGTCACCAATCCTAAATGGCCCCTAGACCGTACACCAGTGATCACCAATCCTAGACCGTACACCAGTGGTCACCAATCTGAACCCCGTACACCAGTGGTCTTAATCCTAGACACGTACACAGTGGTCACCAATCCTAAATGGGCCCTAGACCGTACACCAGTGATCACCAATCCTAAATGGGCCCCTAGACCGTACACCAGTGATCACCAATCCTGGGCCGTACCAGTGGACACCAATCCTAAATGGGCCCCTAGACCGTACACCAGTGATCACCAATCAATCCTAGACCGTACACCAGTGGTCACCTATCCTAGACCATTGCACAGTGGTCCACCAATCCTAAATAAGGCCACTTGACCGTATAGTGATCACCAATCCTAAATGGGCCCTAGACCGTACACCAGTGATCACCAATCCTAGACCGTACACCAGTGAACACCAATCTAAATGAGCCCCTGAACCCCGTACACCAGTAGTCACCAATCCTAAATGGGCCCCTAGACCGTACACCAGTGATCACCAATCCTAAATGGGACCACCAGACCGTACACCAGTGATCACAATCCTAAATGGGCCCCTAGACCGTACACCAGTGATCACCAATCTAAATGGCCCCTAGACCGTACACCAGTGATCACCAATCCTAAATGGACCACTAGACCACACCAGTGGTCACCAATCCTAAATGGGCCCCTAGACCGTACACAAGTGGTCACCAATCCTAGACCACACCAGTGGGTCACCAATCCTAGACCGTACACCAGTGGTCACCAGTCCTAAATGGGGGGCCAATCCTAAATGGGCCCTAGATACACCAGTGATCACCAATCCTAAATGGGCCCCTAGACCGTACACCAGTGATCACCAATCCTAAATGGGCCCCTAGACCGTACACCAGTGGTCACCAATCCTAAATGGGCCCCTAGACCGTACACCAGTGATCACCAATCCTAGACCGTACACAAGTGGTCACCAATCCTAAATAGCCCCTAGACCTACCAGTGATCACCAATCCTAGACACCAGTGATCACCAACTTAGACCACCAGTGGTCACCAATCCTAGACCGTACATAGTGGTCACCAATCTGGAACCCGTGCACCAGTGGTCACCAATCCTAAATAGGCCCTAGACCATCACGTACACCAGTGGTCACCAACCTTTTCTGAGTCAGATCCTTTCTGGGTCAGATTTTGCTTTAAAAATTACTTAACAAAGCGTTAGCCTAAGTAGCCTGTATGATCAATTGTAAGTAGCCTGTATGATCACACTGGTAACAGATCATTTAGGTAGCCTGTATGATCACACTGGTAACACTCTGCCCTACCCCCATACCTACACCCCACTTCCCTACCCCCCACTTCCCTACCCCCACTTCCCTACCCCCACTTCCTACCCCCCACTTCCCTACCACCACTTCCCTACCCCCACTGCCCTACAGCACACTGCCCTACCCCCCACTGCCTACACTGCCCTACCACTGCCCTACCCACCCCACCCCCTACCCCCACTGCCCTACCCCCACACTGCCCTACCCCCACACTGCCCTACCCCCCACACTTCCCTACCCCCACTGCCCTACCCCCACACTGCCCTACCCCCCACACTGCCCTACCCCCCACACTGCCCTACCCCACACTGCCCTACCCCCCACTTCCCTACCCCCACTTCCCTACCCCCCACTGCCCTACCCCCACTTCCCTACCCCCCACTGCCCTACCCCCACTTCCCTAACCCCCCACTTCCCTACCCCCACTGCCCTACCCCCCACTGCCCTACACCACACTGCCCTACACCACACTGCCCTACCCCACACTGCCCTACTCCCCACTTCCCTACACCACACTGCCCTACCCCCCACTACCCTACCCCCCACTGCCCTACCCCACACTGCCCTACCCCCCTTGTGGAGATCTGAGAGTATTTGATTTGTATAAGTGTAACCGATGTGAAACGGCTAGCTAGTTAGCGGTGGTGTTGAAGTAGAGGTTCCCTACACTCTAACCACTAGGCTACCTGCCCCCTACACTCTAACCACTAGGCTACCTGCCCCCTACACTCTAACCACTAGGATACCTGCCGCCCCTACACTCTAACCACTAGGCTACCTGCCACCCCTACACTCTAACCACTAGGCTACCTGCCCCCCTAAACTCTAACCACTAGGCTACCAGCCGCCTCTACACTCTAACCACTAGGCTGCCTGCCGCCTCTACACTCTAACCACTAGGCTACCTGCCGCCTCTACACTCTAACCACTAGGCTACCTGCCGCCTCTACACTCTAACCACTAGGCTACCTGCCGCCCCTACACTCTAACCACTAGACTACCTGCCGCCTCTACACTCTAACCACTAGGCTACCTGCCGCCCCTACACTCTAACCACTAGGCTACCTGCCGCCTCTACACTCTAACCACTAGGCTACCTGCCGCCCCTACACTCTAACCACTAGGCTACCTGCCTCCTCTACACTCTAACCACTAGGCTACCCTGCCGCCCCTACACTCTAACCACTAGGCTACCTGCCCCCTCTACACTCTAACCACTAGACTACCTGCCGCCTCTACACTCTAACCACTAGGCTACCTGCCTCCTCTACACTCTAACCACTAGGCTACCTGCCACCCCTACACTCTAACCACTAGGCTACCTGCCACCTCTACACTCTAACCACTAGACTAACTGCCGCCCCAGTTAGTTGCAACTGACAAATACTCTAGGAGCTCCACAGGTGCCTCTAGGGCATAGTGTCTGGTGGTTGATATTGGATTGGGCCTAATTCTTGTTCGTACTTAAGTCTTCTGGACATTTTAAGCTTTTTTTTCAGCCATATCTCCACACAGACCAAATGATGGCCTGCAGCAGCATTTAGTTTCTTAGTGTAACTCTCTCTGAGTAGAGGGGGGTTGAAACTGTGCCCATGTCTTCGGCCAAGGCCACCATTTTGGAGATGGTCACGGCCATTATGACACAATTAAAACCCATCATGCTTTGCTGGAGGCCTGGCCCTGTGACCTGCCAATCAGCTCACAGTGTTTAAATTCACTTCCCTGGAGGGGATGGGAAGTTAGGGAGGGGGGACTTGGGGGTTAGTTGGGAGATCTTTCAGCTAGTTATTCTAAGTAGTGATGGGGTCAACTCCCCCATTAACTTGTGGGGCTTCAGACTGACTCTGTACACCTCATTTTCTTTCTACTGTGTTATTGACTTGTTAATTGTTTACTCCATGTGTAACTCTGTGTTGTCTGTTCACACTGCTTTGCTTTATCTTGGCCAGGTCGCAGTTGCAAATGAGAACTTGTTCTCAACTAGCCTACCTGGTTAGATAAAGGTGTTCTCAACTAGCCTACCTGGTTAAATAAAGGTGTTCTCAACTAGCCTACCTGGTTAAATAAAGGTGAAATCAATTTAAAAATATATATATATTTTTTTTTTAAATCAGCTAGTCAAGGTCAGGGTTTAGGGTTGACTAGTAGTGTTAGAGATTAGTGTTGACTAGTAGTGTTAGGGTTTAGGGTTGACTAGTAGTGTTAGGGTTTAGAGTTTAGGGTTGACTAGTAGTGTTAGGGTTTAGTGTTGACTAGTAGTGTTAGGGTTTAGGGTTGACTAGTAGTGTTAGGGTTTAGGGTTGACTAGTAGTGTTAAGGTTTAGGGTTGACTAGTAGTGTTAGGGTTTACGGTTGACTAGTCGTGTTAGGGTTTAGGGTTGACTAGTAGTGTTAGGGTTTAGGGTTGACTAGTAGTGTTAGGGTTTAGGTTTAACTAGTAGTGTTAGGGTTTAGGGTTTAGGGTTGACTAGAAGTGTTAGGGTTTAGGTTTAACTAGTAGTGTTAGGGTTTAGGGTTTAGGGTTGACTAGAAGTGTTAGGGTTTAGTGTTGACTAGTAGTGTTAGGGTTTAGTGTTGACTAGTAGTGTTAGGGTTTAGGGTTGACTAGTAGTGTTAGGGTTTAGGGTTGACTAGTAGTGTTAGGGTTTAGGGTTGACTAGTAGTGTTAGGGTTGACTACTAGTGGTATGGTTTAGGGTTGACTAGTAGTGTTAGGGTATAGGGTTGACTAGTAGTGTTAGGGTTAGGGTTGTCTAGTAGTGTTAGGGTTTAGGGTTGACTAGTGGTGTTAGGGTTTAGGGTTGACTAGTAGTGTTAGGGTTGACTAGTGGTGTTAGGGTTTAGGGTTGACTAGTAGTGTTAGGGTTTAGGGTTGACTAGAAGTGTTAGGGTTTAGGGTTGACTGGTAGTTTTAGGGTTTAGGGTTGACTAGTAGTGTTAGGGTTTAGGGTTGACTAGTAGTGTTAGGGTTTAGGGTTGACTAGTAGTGTTAGGGTTTAGGGTTGACTCGTAGTGTTAGAGTTTAGTGTTGACTAGTAGTGTTAGGGTTTAGGGTTGACTAGTAGTGTTAGGATTTAGGGTTGACTAGTAGTGCTAGTGTTTAGGGTTAACTACAAGTGTTAGGGTTTAGGGTTGACTACTAGTGTTAGAGTTTAGGGTTTGGGGTTGACTACTAATGTTAGAGTTTAGGGTTTAGGGTTGACTACTAGTGTTAGAGTTTAGGGTTGACTAGTAGTGTTAGAGTTTAGGGTTGACTACTAGTGTTAGAGTTTAGGGTTTAGGATTGACAGGTAGTGTTAGGGTTTAGGGTTTAGGGTTGACTACTAGTGTTAGAGTTTAGGGTTTAGGGTTGACCAATGTTAGAGTTTAGGGTTTGGGGTTGACTACTAGTGTTAGAGTTTAGGGTTTAGGGTTGACTAGTAGTGTTAGAGTTTAGGGTTAACTACAAGTGTTAGGGTTTAGGGTTAACTACAAGTGTTAGG
>NW_025757034.1:0-5948 GCF_021184085.1 Oncorhynchus gorbuscha
AGATAATGAGACTAGAGACTGTGACATCATGTAAATTATAGGGTTGTAGATAATGAGACTAGAGACTGTGACATCATGTAAAGCATAGGGTTGTAGATAATGAGACTAGAGACTGTGACATCATGTAAATTATAGGGTTGTAGATACGGAGACTAGAGACTGTGACATCATGTAAATTATAGGGTTGTAGATACGGAGACTAGAGACTGACATCATTTAAAGTATAGGGTTGTAGATACTGAGACTAGAGACTGTGACATCATGTAAATTATAGGGTTGTAGATACGGAGACTAGAGACTGTGACATCATGTAAATTATAGGGTTGTAGATACTGAGACTAGAGACTGTGACATCATGTAAAGTATAGGTTGTAGATAATGAGACTAGAGACTGTGACATCATGTAAATTATATGGTTGTAGAAATGAGACTATAGACTGTGTTGTAAATTATAGGGATACTGAGACTAGAGACTGTGACATCATGTAAAGTATAGGGTTGAGACTATAGAGACTAGAGACTGTGACATCATGTAAAGTATAGGGTTGTAGTAATGAGACTAGACTGTGACATCATGTAAATTATAGGGTTGTAGATACTGAGACTAGAGACTGTGACATCATGTAAATTATAGGGTTGTTGACTAGAGACTGTGACATCATGTAAAGTATAGGGTTGTAGACTAAGAGACTAGAGACTGTGACATCATGTAAAGTATAGGGTTGTAGATACAGAGACTAGAGACTGTGACATCATGTAAATTATAGGGTTGTAGATACGGAGACTAGAGACTGTGACATCATGTAAAGTATAGGGTTGTAGATAATGAGACTAGAGACTGTGACATCATGTAAATTATAGGGTTGTAGATAATGAGACTACTGAGACTTAGGGTTGTGATACTGAGATCATGTAAATGTAAATTATAGGGTTGTAGATAATGAGACTAGAGACTGTGACATCATGTAAATTATAGGGTTGTAGATACTGAGACTAGAGACTGTGACATCATGTAAATTATAGGGTTGTAGATACGGAGACTAGAGACTGTGACATCATGTAAATTATAGGGTTGTAGATACGGAGACTGAGAGACTGTGACATCATGTAAAGTATAGGGTTGTAGATACTGAGACTAGAGACTGTGACATCATGTAAATTATAGGGTTGTAGACTAGAGACTGTGACAGACTAGAGACTGTGACATCATGTAAAGTATAGGGTTGTAGATACGGAGACTAGAGACTGTGACATCATGTAAATTATAGGGTTGTGTAAGAGACTAGAGACTGTGACATTGTAAATTATAGGGTTGTAGATACTGAGACTAGAGACTGTGACATCATGTAAATTATAGGGTTGTAGATAATGAGACGAGAGACTGTGACATCATGTAAAGTATAGGGTTGTAGATACGGAGACTAGAGACTGTGACATCATGTAAATTATAGGGTTGTAGATACAGAGACTAGAGACTGACTAGCGTTCATGTAAATTATAGGGTTGTAGATAATGAGATGAGAGACTGTGACATCATGTAAAGATATAGGGTTGTAGATAATGAGACTAGAGACTGTGACATCATGTAAGCATAGGGTTGTAGATAATGAGACTAGAGACTGTGACATCATGTAAATTATAGGGTTGTAGATACTGAGACTAGCGACTGTGACATCATGTAAATTATAGGGTTGTAGATACGGAGACTAGAGACTGTGACATCATGTAAATTAGGGTTGTAGATACGGAGACTGAGAGACTGTGACATCATGTAAGGTATAGGGTTGTAGATACTGAGACTAGAACTGTGACATCATGTAAATTATAGGGTTGTAGATACTGAGACTAGAGACTGTGACATCATGTAAAGTATAGGGTTGTAGATACGGAGACTAGAGACTGTGACATCATGTAAATTATAGGGTTGTAGACTAGAGACTGTGACATCATGTAAATTATAGGGTTGTAGAGACTAGAGACTGTGACATCATGTAAATTATAGGGTTGTAGATACGGAGACTGAGAGACTGTGACATCATGTAAAGTATGGGGTTGTAGATAATGAGACTAGAGACTGTGACATCATGTAAATTATAGGGTTGTAGATAATGAGACTAGAGACTGTGACATCATGTAAATTATAGGGTTGTAGATACTGAGACTAGAGACTGTGACATCATGTAAAGTATAGGGTTGTAGATAATGAGACTGTGGAAATTATCATGTGACATCATGTAAATTATAGGGTTGTAGATACGGAGTAGAGACTGTGACATCATGTAATTATAGGGTTGTAGATACTGAGACTAGAGACTGTGACATCATGTAAAGTATAGGGTTGTAGATAATGAGACTAGAGACTGTGACATCATGTAAAGTATAGGGTTGTAGATAATGAGACTAGAGACTGTGACATCATGTAAATTATAGGGTTGTAGATAATGAGACTAGAGACTGTGACATCATGTAAATTATAGGGTTGTAGATACGGAGACTAGAGACTGTGACATCATGTAAAAATTATGGGGGTTGTAGATACGGAGACTAGAGACTGTGACATCATGTAAATTATAGGGTTGTAGATACTGAGACTAGAGACTGTGACATCATGTAAAGTATACTGTGAGACTAGAGACTGTGACATCATGTAAAGTATAGGGTTGTAGATAATGAGACTAGAGACTGTGACATCATGTAAATTATAGGGTTGTAGATAATGAGACTAGAGACTGTGACATCATGTAAATGTATAGGGTTGTAGATACGGAGACTAGAGACTGTGACATCATGTAAATTATAAGATACGGAGATAGAGACTGTTGTATAGGGTTGTAGATACTGAGACTAGAGACTGTGACATCATGTAAATTATAGGGTTGTAGATAATGAGACTAGAGACTGTGACATCATGTAAATTATAGGGTTGTAGATATGAGACTAGAGACTGTGACATCATGTAAAGTATAGGGTTGTAGATACTGAGACTAGAGACTGTGACATCATGTAAAGTAGATATAGGGTTGTAGATACGGAGACTAGAGACTGTGACATCATGTAAATTATAGGGTTGTAGATACGGAGACTAGAGACTGTGACATCATGTAAATTATAGGGTTGTAGATACGGAGACTAGAGACTGTGACATCATGTAAAGTATAGGGTTGTAGATACGGAGACTAGAGACTGTGACATCGTAAATTATAGGGTTGTAGATACAGAGTAAATTATAGTATAGGGTTGTAGATAATGAGACTAGAGACTGTGACATCATGTAAATTATAGGGTTGTAGATAATGAGACTAGAGACTGTGACATCATGTAAAGCATAGGGTTGTAGATAATGAGACTAGAGACTGTGACATCATGTAAATTATAGGGTTGTAGATACGGAGACTAGAGACTGTGACATCATGTAAATTATAGGGTTGTAGATACGGAGACTAGAGACTGTGACATCATGTAAATTATAGGGTTGTAGATACGGAGATGAGAGACTGTGACATCATGTAAGGTATAGGGTTGTAGATACTGAGACTAGAGACTGTGACATCATGTAAATTATAGGGTTGTAGATACTGAGACTAGAGACTGTGACATCATGTAAATTATAGGGTTGTAGATACGGAGACTAGAGACTGTGACATCATGTAAAGTATAGGGTTGTAGATACGGAGACTAGAGACTGTGACATCATGTAAAGTATAGGGTTGTAGTTGTAGATACTGAGGGTTGTAGATATAGGGACTAGAGACTGTGACATCATGTAAAGTATAGGGTTGTAGATACGGAGACTAGAGACTGTGACATCATGTAAAGTATAGGGTTGTAGATACTAGAGATGAGACTAGAGACTGTGACATCATGTAAATTATAGGGTTGTAGATAATGAGACTAGAGATCATGTAAATTATAGGGTTGTAGATACGGAGACTAGAGACTGTGACATCATGTAAATTATAGGGTTGTAGATACTGAGACTAGAGACTGTGACATCATGTAAAGTATAGGGTTGTAGATAATGAGACTAGAGACTGTGACATCATGTAAATTATAGGGTTGTAGATACTGAGACTAGAGACTGTGACATCATGTAAATTATAGGGTTGTAGATACGGAGACTAGAGACTGTGACATCATGTAAAGTATAGGGTTGTAGATATGGAGTTGACATCATGTAAATTATAGGTTGTAGATACTGAGACTAGAGACTGTGACATCATGTAAATTATAGGGTTGTAGATACTGAGACTAGAGACTGTGACATCATGTAAAGTATAGGGTTGTAGATAATGAGACTGAGACTAGAGACTAGAGACTGTGACATCATGTAAATTATAGGGTTGTAGATAATGAGACTAGAGACTGTGACATCATGTAAAGTATAGGGTTGTAGATACGGAGACTAGAGACTGTGACATCATGTAAAAGGGTTGTAGATACTGAGACTAGAGACTGTGACGTTCATGTAAAGTATAGGGTTGAGATGAGAGACTGTGACATCATGTAAATTATAGGGTTGTAGATACGGAGACTAGAGACTGTGACATCATGTAAATTATAGGGTTGTAGATACGGAGACTGTGACATCATGTAAATTATAGGGTTGTAGATACGGAGAGAGACTGTGACATCATGTAAATTATAGGGTTGTAGATAATGAGACTAGAGACTGTGACATCATGTAAATTATAGGGTTGTAGATAATGAGACTAGAGACTGTGACATCATGTAAGGTATAGGGTTGTAGATACTGAGACTAGAGACTGTGACATCATGTAAATTATAGGGTTCATACTGAGACTACAATTATAGGGTTGTAGATAATGAGACTAGGGTTGTAGACTGAGACTAGAGACTGTGACATCATGTAAATTATAGGGTTGTAGATACTGAGACTAGAGACTGTGACATCATGTAAATTATAGGGTTGAAGATACGGAGACGAGAGACTGTGACATCATGTAAAGTATAGGGTTGTAGATACGGAGACTAGAGACTGTGACATCATGTAAATTATAGGGTTGTAGATACAGAGACTAGAGACTGTGACATCATGTAAATTATAGGGTTGTAGATAATGAGACTAGAGACTGTGACATCATGTAAATTATAGGGTTGTAGATAATGAGACTAGAGACTGTGACATCATGTAAAGTATAGGGTTGTAGATAATGAGACTAGAGACTGTGACATCATGTAAAGTATAGGGTTGTAGATACTGAGACTAGAGACTGTGACATCATGTAAAGTATAGGGTTGTAGATAATGAGACTAGAGACTGTGACATCATGTAAAGTATAGGGTTGTAGATACGGAGACTAGAGACTGTGACATCATGTAAATTATAGGGTTGTAGATACAGAGACTAGAGACTGTGCGTTCATGTAAAGTATAGGGTTGTAGATAATGAGACTAGAGACTGTGACATCATGTAAAGTATAGGGTTGTAGATACGGAGACTAGAGACTGTGACATCATGTAAATTATAGGGTTGTAGATACGGAGACTAGAGACTGTGACATCATGTAAAGTATAGGGTTGTAGATACTGAGACTAGAGACTGTGACATCATGTAAATTATAGGGTTGTAGATACTGAGACTAGAGACTGTGCGTTCATTTAAAGTATAGGGTTGTAGATAATGAGACTAGAGACTGTGACATCATGTAAATTATAGGGTTGTAGATAATGAGACTAGAGACTGTGACATCATGTAAAGTATAGGGTTGTAGATACAGAGACTAGAGACTGTGACATCATGTAAATTATAGGGTTGTAGATATGAGACTAGAGACTGTGACATCATGTAAAGTATAGGGTTTGTAGATGACATCATTTAAAGTATAGGGTTGTAGATCAATGAGACTAGAGACTGTGACATCATGTAAATTATAGGGTTGTAGATGACATCATGTAAATTAGAGACTAGAGACTGTGACATCATGTAA
>NW_025757036.1:0-5946 GCF_021184085.1 Oncorhynchus gorbuscha
GTACTGGGTACTGACTGGTGACTGGGTACTGTCTGGGTACTGGGTACTGACTGGTGACTGGGTACTGTCTGGTGACTGACTGGTGACTGGGTACTGTCTGGGTACTGGGTACTGACTGGGTACTGTCTGGGTACTGACTGGGTACTGTCTGGTGACTGGGTACTGTCTGGGTACTGGGTACTGACTGGTGACTGGGTACTGTCTGGGTACTGGGTACTGACTGGTGACTGGGTACTGTCTGGTGACTGACTGGTCTGACTGTGACTGGTACTGACTGGGTACTGGGTGACTGACTGGGTACTGACTGGTGACTGTCTGGTACTGACTGGGTACTGTCTGGTGACTGGGTACTGTCTGGGTACTGGGTACTGACTGGTGACTGGGTACTGTCTGGGTACTGGGTACTGACTGGTGACTGGGTACTGTCTGGTGACTGACTGGTGACTGGGTACTGTCTGGTGACTGGGTACTGACTGGTGTACTGTCTGGTACTGACTGGGTACTGTCTGGTGACTGAGTACTGTCTGGGTACTGGGTACTGACTGGTGACTGGGTACTGTCTGGGTACTGGGTACTGACTGGTGACTGGGTACTGTCTGGTGACTGACTGGTGACTGGGTACTGTCTGGTGACTGAGTACTGTCTGGTGACTGAGTACTGACTGGTGACTGGGTACTGTCTGGGTACTGGGTACAGACTGGTGACTGGGTACTGTCTGGGTACTGGGTACTGACTGGTGACTGGTACTGTCTGGGTACTGACTGGTGACTGACTGGGTACTGACTGGTGACTGGGTACTGTCTGGGTACTGGGTACTGACTGGGTACTGTCTGGGTACTGTCTGGGTACTGACTGGGTACTGTCTGGGTACTGACTGGGTACTGTCTGGTGACTGGGTACTGTCTGGGTACTGGGTACTGACTGGTGACTGGGTACTGTCTGGGTACTGGGTACTGACTGGTGACTGGGTACTGTCTTGTGACTGACTGGTGACTGGGTACTGACTGGGTACTGTCTGGGTACTGACTGGGTACTGTCTGGTGACTGGGTACTGTCTGGGTACTGGGTACTGACTGGTGACTGGGTACTGTCTGGGTACTGGGTACTGTCTGGGTACTGGGTACTGTCTGGGTACTGGGTACAGACTGGTGACTGGGTACTGACTGGGTACTGACTGGGTACTGACTGGGTACTGACTGGGTACTGACTGGGTACTGTCTGGTGACTAGGTACTGTCTGGGTACTGGGTACTGTCTGGGTACTGGGTACTGACTGGTGACTGGGTACTGTCTGGTGACTGACTGGTGACTGGGTACTGTCTGGGTACTGGGTACTGACTGGGTACTGTCTGGGTACTGACTGGGTACTGTCTGGTGACTGGGTACTGTCTGGGTACTGGGTACTGACTGGTGACTGGGTACTGTCTGGGTACTGGGTACTGACTGGTGACTGGGTACTGTCTGGTGACTGACTGGTGACTGGGTACTGACTGGTGACTGGGTACTGACTGGGTACTGTCTGGTGACTGAGTACTGTCTGGTGACTGAGTACTGACTGGTGACTGGGTACTGTCTGGGTACTGGGTACAGACTGGTGACTGGGTACTGTCTGGTGACTGGGTACTGACTGGTGACTGGTACTGTCTGGGTACTGACTGGTGACTGACTGGGTACTGACTGGTGACTGGGTACTGTCTGGGTACTGGGTACTGACTGGGTACTGTCTGGGTACTGACTGGGTACTGTCTGGTGACTGGGTACTGTCTGGGTACTGGGTACTGACTGGTGACTGGGTACTGTCTGGTGACTGACTGGTGACTGGGTACTGTCTGGTGACTGGGTACTGTCTGGTGACTGAGTACTGACTGGTGACTGGGTACTGACTGGTGACTGGGTACTGTCTGGGTACTGTCTGGGTACTGAGTACTGACTGAGTACTGACTGGGTACTGACTGGGTACTGTCTGGTGACTGACTGGGTACTGTCTGGTGACTGACTGGGTACTGTCTGGTGACTGACAGGGTACTGTCTGGTGACTGACAAGGTACTGTCTGGTGACTGACAGGGTACTGTCTGGGTACTGACAGGGTACTGTCTGGTGACTGACAGGGTACTGTCTGGTGACTGACAGGGTACTGTCTGGCGACTGACAGGGTACTGTCTGGCCACTGACAGGGTACTGTCTGGCGACTGACAGGGTACTGTCTGGTGACTGGGTACTGACTGGGTACTGACTGGGTACTGTCTGGTGACTGGGTACTGTCTGGCGACTGACAGGGTACTGTCTGGTGACTGAGTACTGACTGGGTACTGTCTGGCGACTGACCGGGTACTGTCTGGGTACTGTCTAGCGACTGACCGGGTACTGTCTGGGTACTGTCTGGGTACTGTCTGGTGACTGAGTACTGACCGGGTACTGTCTGGGTACTGTCTGGCGACTGACCGGGTACTGTCTGGCGACTGACCGGGTACTGTCTGGCGACTGACCGGGTACTGTCTGGCGACTGACCGGGTACTGTCTGGCGACTGACCGGGTACTGTCTGGCGACTGACCGGGTACTGTCTGGGTACTGTCTAGCGACTGACCGGGTACTGTCTGGGTACTGTCTAGCGACTGACTGGGTACTGTCTAGCGACTGACCGGGTACTGACTGGGTACTGTCTAGCGACTGACCGGGTACTGTCTAGAGACTGACCGGGTACTGTCTGGGTACTGTCTGGCGACTGACCGGGTACTGTCTGGCGACTGACCCGGGTACTAATCTAGCGTTGTCGGGTACTGTCTGGCGACTGACGGAGTACTGTCTAGTGACGGCCCGAGGTACTGTCCCTAGCGACGGCGGGTACTGTCTAGCGACTGACGGGTACTGTCAGTGACTTACCGGGTACTGTCAGTGACTGACGGGTACTGGCTGGCGCGACTGGCCGGGTACTGTCTAGCGACTGACGGGTACTGTCTAGCGACTGACGGGTACTGTCAGCCCGACTGACGGGTACTGTCAGCGACTGACCGGGTACTGTCTAGCGACTGACTAGAGACTGACTGATGATTAGGGCTCCCGAGTGACACAGTGGTCTAAGACACTGCATCTCATTGTAAGAGCGTCACTGCAGTACCTGGTTCGAATCCAGGCTGTATCACATCCGGTCATGATCGGGAGTCCCATAGGGCGGCGCACAATATGCCCAGTGTCGTCCTGGTTTGGTCGGGGCCGTCCGTCATTGTAAATAAGAATTTGTTCTTAACTGACTAAATAAAGGTTTAAAAAAGACTGAGTACTGACTGGTGGTGTCTTTTGCTCATTTGAACAGAGGCCTTTTCAGATGTTACCTCAGTACAATGTTGTTAAACTTCTTCTTCTTTTCTTCTTTTTTTTCCATCATGTCCGCAACAACACACTCAAGGTACATCTCCTCTCTTGCAGGTTCATTCTGTTCAAGTGAAATTATATATACAAATAATAAAATCCTAGAAGTAGCCTATAAATACAACCCTTGAGGAAGCGTAATAGCGAGAACATCTCTATAGAGTTACAAGGTGTCGAGATCAGCTCAGATTAACATCACACACACACACACACACACACACACACACACACACACACACACACACACACACACACACACACACACACACACACACACACACACACACACACACACACACACACACACACACACACACACACCTCCTTAGTCGTCTCCTTCAGTTCTTTAATGACACTTTTAGTCACATTATTGCACCTTTAAAATCACATTATTACACTTATAAGCACATTACCACCTGGAAGCATCAAGTAGCAATTATATCTCTAAACACGTCGAGTTCTCACCACTCAAAGTCAATTAATGACCAGTTCACTCACTATAGGAGATATCGCTTAGACACCGGCCACATATCTTTAGAGATACCTAGACACCTGCTACATATCTTTAGAGATACCTAGATACCTGCTACATATCTTTAGAGATACCTAGATACCTGCTACATATCTTTAGAGATACCTAGATACCTGCTACATATCTTTAGAGATACCTAGACACCTGCTACATATCTTTAGAGATACCTAGACACCTGCTACATATATTTAGAGATACCTAGACACCTGCTACATATCTTTAGAGATACCTAGACACCTGCTACATATCTTTAGAGATACCTAGATACCTGCTACATATCTTTAGAGATACCTAGACACCTGCTACATATCTTTAGAGATATCTGGATACCTGCTACATATCTTTAGAGATACCTAGATACCTGCTACATATCTTTAGAGATACCTAGATACCTGAGGATCTAAATATTTTGCCCAAGTAAGGACCATATCGGTGAGGTCACATTAGCCTGGTACCAGATTTATCAGTGCTGTTTTGCCAACTCCTAAGGTGTGAGAATGACCACATTTGTTGGTAAGACAGCACAAACAGATCCGGGGTTTCAGGCTAAAGGTCCGTAGTTTATTAACCACCCACCCTGACACACACAGATGCGATGCTTAACTCCGTTTGGACAGAATTGAACATTTTAATTGGCGGACTGCTGAGTGGTACGTTTTGCTGATGTTTGTCAGCTAAGCCAGGAAGGGATGGATGGAGTTGCTGATGTTTTCAGCTAAGCCAGGAAGGGATGGATGAAGTTGCTGATGTGCCAGGTTAGAAGGTTTTATATTTAGCTGGAGTGAGTGGTGTTGGGTTAGGGCCATTACCCTCTTTGTATGTGTGTGTGTATGGGTGCAGGCTTGCTTGCCAGCATGTGTGTGTGTGATCTCTGTTCTGCTGGAGTGTCAGCAGGGCGTGCCGAGAGCTGTTCTCTCTGGTGGGGTGGAGTGTCAGCAGGGGCGTGCCGAAGGCTGCTCTCACTGGAGTGGAGTGTCAGTAGGGCGTGCCGAGAGGCTGCTCTCACTGGAGTGGAGTGTCAGCAGGGCGTGCCGAGAGGCTGTTCTCTCTGGTGGGGTGGAGTGTCAGCAGGGCGTGCCGAAAGGCTGCTCT
Organism: Oncorhynchus gorbuscha; assembly: GCF_021184085.1. Taxonomy (NCBI): domain Eukaryota; kingdom Metazoa; phylum Chordata; class Actinopteri; order Salmoniformes; family Salmonidae; genus Oncorhynchus; species Oncorhynchus gorbuscha. The sequence continues at coordinate 4,992 of NW_025757036.1, forward strand.
CACTGGAGTGGAGTGTCAGTAGGGCGTGCCGAGAGGCTGCTCTCACTGGAGTGGAGTGTCAGCAGGGCGTGCCGAGAGGCAGCTCTCACTGGAGTGGAGTGTCAGTAGGGCGTGTCGAGAGGCTGCTCTCACTGGGGTGGAGTGTCAGCAGGGCGTGCCGAGAGGCTGCTCTCACTGGGGTGGAGTGTCAGCAGGGCGTGCCGAGAGGCTGCTCTCACTGGAGTGGAGTGTCAGTAGGGCGTGCCGAGAGGCTGCTCTCACTGGGGTGGAGTGTCAGTAGGGCGTGCCGAGAGGCTGCTCTCACTGGGGTGGAGTGTCAGTAGGGCGTGCCGAGAGGCTGCTCTCACTGGGGTGGAGTGTCAGCAGGGCGTGCCGAGAGCTGCTCTCACTGGGGTGGAGTGTCAGCAGGGGCGTGCCGAGAGGCTGCTCTCACTGGGGTGGAGTGTCAGCAGGGGCGTGCCGAGAGGCTGCTCTCACTGGGGGTGGAGTGTCAGCAGGGCGTGCCGAGAGGCTGCTCTCACTGGGGTGGAGTGTCAGTAGGGGCGTGCCGAGGAGGCTGCTCTCACTGGGGTGGAGTGTCAGCAGGGCGTGCCGAGAGGCTGCTCTCACTGGGGTGGAGGTGTCAGTAGGGCGTGCCGAGAGGCTGCTCTCACTGGAGTGGGTGTCCAGCAGGGCGTGCCGAGAGGCTGCTCTCACTGGGGTGGAGTGTCAGCAGGGGCGTGCCGAGAGGCTGCTCTCACTGGAGTGGAGTGTCAGCAGGGGCGTGCCGAGAGGCTGCTCTCACTGGGGTGGAGTGTCAGCAGGGCGTGCCGAGAGGCTGCTCTCACTGGGTGGAGTGTCAGCAGGGGCGTGCCGCGATGAGGCTGCTCTCACTGGGGCGTGGGAGTGTCAGCTAGGAGCGTGCCGAGAGCTGCTCTCACTGGGGTGGAGTGTCAGCAGGGCGTGCGAGGCTGCT
>NW_025757037.1:0-5945 GCF_021184085.1 Oncorhynchus gorbuscha
GAGCCCTGTTCTGTGAACTCGCAATGAGTCGTCAAGCCACGGAGCGGGAGGGGAGGACCGAGCCGGCCTGGAAGATAGGGGACATAGAGAGTCAAAGGATGCAGAAAGGGATGAGAGGAGGGTTGAGGAGGCAGAATCAGGAGATAGGTTGGAGAAGGTTTGAGCAGAGGGAAGAGATGATAGGATGGAAGAGGAGAGAGTAGCGGGGGAGAGAGAGCGAAGGTTGGGACGGCGCGATACCATCCGAGTAGGGGCAGTGTGGGAAGTGTTGGATGAGAGCGAGAGGGAAAAGGATACAAGGTAGTGGTCGGAGACTTGGAGGGGAGTTGCAATGAGGTTAGTGGAAAAACAGCATCTAGTAAAGATGAGGTCGAGCGTATTGCCTGCCTTGTGAGTAGGGGGGAAGGTGAGAGGGTGAGGTCAAAAGAGGAGAGGAGTGGAAAGAAGGAGGCAGAGAGGAATGAGTCAAAGGTAGACGTGGGGAGGTTAAAGTCGCCCAGAACTGTGAGAGGTGAGCCGTCCTCAGGAAAGGAGCTTATCAAGGCATCAAGCTCATTGATGAACTCTCCGAGGGGACCTGGAGGGCGATAAATGATAAGGATGTTAAGCTTGAAAGGGCTAACCATGGAGCTTCAGTGGGTTTGTACTGCTGGTGTCCTCCTGCTGGTGTCCTCCTGCTGGTGTCTTACCTGGGTCTATAGGGATTCCTCTATCAGCATGGCCTCAGACAGGTAGCTCAACAGGGTCTGGAAGCTGGGGTCGCTATAGTCAAAACAGCTCCCAAACATCAGCTGGCAGATGATATTAAACAGAGCTTTGTTCAATAGATGCAGATGCACAATCAAGAGCATCCTGCCGGGCTGTGTCACAGCCTGGTACAGCATCTGCACCGCCCTCAAACGCAACGCTCTCCAGCGGGTGGTGCGGTCTGCACAACGCATCACCGGGGGCAAACTACCTGCCCTCCAGGACACCTACACCACCCGATGTCTACGGGAACAGGGTTGGAGTGAACACCTACAGGACAGTAGCTCTCCAGGAACAGGGTTGGAGTGAACACCTACAGGATGGTAGTTCTCTAGGGACAGGGTTGGAGAACCCTGGTTTAGAGGACGTATAATAAGACGTCCAAGAACTCAAAACTCCGCTTTGACCTTACAAACATGTCTGACTGTTTTGTCTGTTACGTAAGACGTTGTGCAACCCGTCGACGTACGCGCCGGGTAACAGTCAAATTTCGCGGGAGATATCTAAGTAAGCTATGCTCTTTTGAAAGAACATACTCCTCTCCAAAAGTAAACGTGCATTTCAACAAAATCGCATTTTTGTCAGGAATAAAAGGCCAATAAAGGTAATGTAATTATTTTATTTAACGCATTGACGTTTTTCTGTTTTCGCAGGACACTGCTTTTGTTGACAACAACAAGACGTTAGCAGCTAGCTTAGGTAGCTAACTAACGGAAGCTAAAGTATTAGCGAGCTAACGTTAATAACCACACTCACATTTGCAGACCACGTAATAATCATTGTAACTATTTATGAGCTGAGTTGAGGTTTAGCTAGCAGTAGTGGAGATGGCATATGGACTGTGTTTGATCCCTGTTCAAATGACCTAAACTAGCAAGGATACCGTGTTCATTACAGCTGCAATGCAAGATCCCATATCATGTGTTTAACTTAATAACTGTCTCCCCCAGGCAGCTATGTTCTCTGAGGTAAGCGCCCCTCAGGAGGGTTCCTGTTCTCTTCTGTTGTGTCGTCCTGGCTCCGAGGACCAGGAGCCCTCCGTGTTTGACAGGGTCAAGCCGGCATACTCACCCTGCTCTGAGCGTTTCAAGCTGGGGGAGCGCAGCTTCAACCGCCAGTATGCGCACATTTACGCCACACGACTCATGCAGATGAGCCCCCCTGCTCACGGAGAGGGCCCAGCAGAAATGGGGTAAGTGCAGGGTTGACACCTAGCTCTCCAATTTGCTGCAAAAGTTTGTACACCAATACCTTGCTGAGAGTTAACTCTGTCCTGACTCCCTCCCTGTCAGGTGCAGATGTACAGATCAGGAAGTTGTGTGATCTGCAGATGGGTGAGCAGTGTTGCATTGTGGGAACCCTGTTCAAGCACATGGAACTGCAGCCATCCATTCTGAAGGAAATCAGTGAGGAAGTAAGAAGCTGCTAACATAAAATCAGACGTTGATTGTCATGAAACAAACAGGATCGTTTGACAAAGTCTGTATACTGGTTCTGGTTGTGACTCTTCAACTACATCTCTCTCTCTTAGCACAATCTGCTGCCCCAGCCTCCGCGCACGAGGTACATCAGCGAATCAGATGAGTTGATACTGGAGGACGAGCTGCAGAGGATCAAACTAGAGGGCAATATTGATGTGGACAAGTTTGTCACAGGTTTCTGTCTCCTCTGTACCTTCTACCTAGTGTATCAGGATAGACAAGCTTGTCTCAGTTCTCATGTAGTAATTATGACCGCCTCCTTTGTGTTGTTGTTTTTATTATTTCTGTTTCTCTCCTTTCTCGCTCTTAGGTAGTGTTATTGCTATTTATGGTGCAGAAAAGAATGATGGGAAATTCACAGTGGATGATTTCTGTACTGCTGACCTCCCCCCGCAGGCCCCCAGAACCACTCTCAGCTCAGACAGGTACACACACACACACACACACACACACACACACACACACACACACACACACACACACACACACACACACACACACACACACACACACACACACACACACACCATACCTAACTTTGTGAAATGTCAAACTTTAGAAGTGTACCAGTATCACAACACTGCAAAGGAAACTAAACAGGAAGCGGACCTACATTCTAGAGGAAAACAGTCTTAATGTTGGATTAAACATCCTTGTGTTGTCACCCAGAGTCACATTTGTTTATTTTACAAACTATAGCACACAATATTTAACAAAAGTAGGTTTTAAAGGACCAAAGCGTAGAGTCTGCTTTTTCTATTTTGCCATGGAAAATGTGGTATTGTGACAACACTAAACTAATATATTATGTTGTGTGTAGGTTTGTGCTGCTGTTGTCGGGTTTGGGTCTGGGCGGTAGTCATGCAGACAGTATGCTGGCTTTACAGCTGCTTGTTGACATGGTAACGGGTCACCTAGGTGACCAGGGGGAGCAGAGTGGTGCATCAACAATCTCCAGGGTTCTACTGGCCGGGAACCTTCTGAGCCAAAGCACACAGGACAAGGACGCATCCACCAAGGTGAGGGGACTTATTTAGCTGTGACATCCATTCATTTTAGTTGATGAGAAAGTGAGCTATTACCGTAGCTTACACTTATCAAATCATTATAGTAGATTTGTCTTGACTTAGAGGCTACTGGTTCATTTTGAACTGTCCAGTGTGTGCGGGTGCGTGCGTGCAATGTTTTCCTAACTGTATTGTCCCTCCAGGCTAAATACTTGACTAAGAAAACCCAGGCAGGCACTGTGGATGCCATGCGTCTGCTGGATGAGATGCTGATGCAGCTGGTGGTGAGTTCCAGATTCCTACCACCTACACTATGGGATGTCACAGCCTGGGCAGTATTTATCTAGTTTGCCATAGAATGTGCCATTCATTCAGTTATCTGAAGTGTGTCCTCCTCTCCTAGTCGTCAGTTCCAGTGGATGTGATGCCGGGCCAGTATGATCCTACTAACTATACCCTGCCCCAGCAGCCCCTACACCACTGTATGTTCCCCCTCTCCTCCTCCTACCCCACCCTGCAGCTGGCCTCCAACCCACACCAGGCCACCCTGGACGGGGTAAGGTGAGTCTCAACAACCCTGGGGCTTCTGGACTTAGGGCTTGGAAACATTTTGTTTGTTTTGACCAACTTCACAAAGCATTCTCTGTGGAAGAGTAATGTGGTCACTGTTTTCAAATTTTTTGCATTAAGCAAGCTAATGTATTTCCTGATGCCCTTTCTACTACAGATATGTGATAGCTAGGTGTAAGTTGGGTTGTGTATGTCATGTGAAGTTGTCTGTAAGGAGCCAATGCAAAGGTCTTCCCTGTGTGCCTTAGGATCCTGGGGACGTCAGGGCAGAATGTGAAAGACATCCAGAAGTACAGCAGCATGGACAGTCACCTGGAGATACTGGAGAATACACTGAGGCTTAGACACCTCGCCCCTACTGCACCTGACACACTGGGTATGAACACACACCTCACTCCTACTGCACCTGACACTGGGTATGAACACACACCTCACTCCTACTGCACCTGACACTGGGTATGAACACACACCTCACTCCTACTGTACCTGACACTGGGTATGAACACACACCTCACTCCTACTGCACCTGACACACTGGGTATGAACACACACCTCACTCCTACTGCACCTGACACACTGGGTATGAACACACACCTCACTCCTACTGCACCTGACACTGGGTATGAACACACACCTCACTCCTACTGCACCTGACACACTGGGTATGAACACACACCTCACTCCTACTGTACCTGACACTGGGTGGACACACACCTCCTCCTGCTGTACCTGACCACTGGTGTGAACACACCTCCTCCTGCTGTACTTGACCACTGGGTGTGGACACACACCTCACTCCTACTGCACCTGGACACTGGGTAAGGAACACACACCTCACCCCTACTGCACCTGACCTGGGTTGTGGACACACACCTCACTCCTACTGCCTGACACTGGGTATGAAACACAGACCCACCCCTACTGCACCTGACACACTGGGTATGAACACACACAGGCACACTGACATGGAACACACCTCATTCCTGCCACTGCCTAAACTTTGACACTGGACCTCACCCCCTCACTGTACCCTGACACACTGGGTATGAACACACACCCTGCCTCACACCACACACTGGGTATGGAACACACACCTCACTCCTACTGTACTCAGACACTGGGTATGAACACACACCTCACTCCTAATGTGTCTTTCACACACTGGGTATGAACACACACCTCACCCCTACTGTACCACACACTGGGTATGAACACACACTCACTCTCATTGTACTCTGACATACTGTATGAACACAGACCTCACTCTGTACCTGACACTGGGTATGAACGCAGACCTCACCCCTACTGTACCTGAACATAAGGTATGAACACACCTCACCCCTACTGTACCTGACACACTGGGTATGGACACACACCTCACTCCTACTGTACCTGACACTGGGTGTGAGACACAGACCCTCACTCCCTACTGCACCTGACACACTGGGTATGGACACACCTCCTCCTACTGCACCTGGCTGCTGGGTGTGGACACACACCTCACTCCTGTACCTGACCTGGGTGTGGACACACACCTCACTCCTACTGCACCTGACACTGGGTATGAACACACACCTCACTCCTACTGCACCTGACACTGGGTATGAACACACACCTCACTCCTACTGCACCTGACACTGGGTATGAACACACACCTCACTCCTACTGCACCTGACACTGGGTATGAACACACACCTCACTCCTACTACACCTGACACACTGGGTATGAACACACACCTCACTCCTACTGTACCTGACACACTGGGTATGAACACACACCTCACTCCTACTGCACCTGACACTGGGTATGAACACACACCTCACTCCTACTACACCTGACACACTGGGTATGAACACACACCTCACCCCCACTGTACCTGACACACTGGGTATGAACACACACCTCACCCCCAGCTGTTCGGTGAAAAAAGTTTCTTCGTAGTAGGTAACTTTGAAAGTATAAACCCAAATGGTCAAATTGACCCTGCCCTTCTGTTTATTTTCAACTGGTAAAATGTGTTTGAAGTACATATGATGCGTGCAGGGGAGTTGCATGAATGAAGCACAACAAATCGGTTGGGCATGACGGAGGGGCAGATTAAGGGACAGAATTAGGGATACAAACAAAGGGGCATTGCCA
>NW_025757038.1:0-5945 GCF_021184085.1 Oncorhynchus gorbuscha
GTTTTTGGAGCAGTGACTTCTTCCTTGCTGATGAGTAAATGCACATAAATGTTGTTGTACTGATTAATGTCTCCTGTTAAGCATGTTAAGGACCATTTTTAGGAGAGTTTTTTAAAATAATATTGTATTATAATTTGTTTTGTTTTTGCTCAGTATGACTGGAAAGAGCGCAAGTGGAAACTTAATAATGAAAACAAACCCTTTTAAGTCTTGTCCAATCTCTGTACCTGTTACTAGAGAGTCAGGTAGTACAGAGACAGATAGCAGTGAAAAAGGTTAGGGTCATTGATACACCAGACTTCTATGATGAAAATATAGAACAGTCAGACAAACACCTTATGGAATGCAGAGGGCCTTCAGCCTTCATTATTATGTGTCTATTTACTGGTTATTCAGATTGGACGATTCACAGCGGGTGAGAGGGAGATATTAAAGAAATTGGAAAAGGGATTTGAGAGTGACATACGAGAGAAAACCATTGTCCTCTTCACTCATGTAGAGGATCTGAAACACATGAACATAGAAAAATTCCTTGAAAGGACAGACCCTCATCTTAAAGAGGTAGTGAGGCTCTGTGGGGAGAGGCATCGTGTGTTCAGTAACACTAGCACAGACCCTCATCTTAAAGAGGTAGTGAGGCTCTGTGGGGAGAGGCATCGTGTGTTCAGTAACACTAGCACAGACCCTCATCTTAAAGAGGCAGTGAGGCTCTGTGGGGAGAGGCATCGTGTGTTCAGTAACACTAGCACAGACCCTCATCTTAAAGAGGTAGTGAGGCTCTGTGGGGAGAGGCATCATGTGTTCAGTAACACTAGCACAGACCCTCATCTTAAAGAGGTAGTGAGGCTCTGTGGGGAGAGGCATCGTGTGTTCAGTAACACTAGCACAGACCCTCATCTTAAAGAGGTAGTGAGGCTCTGTGGGGAGAGGCATCATGTGTTCAGTAACACTAGCACAGACCCTCATCTTAAAGAGGTAGTGAGGCTCTGTGGGGAGAGGCATCGTGTGTTCAGTAACACTAGCACAGACCCTCATCTTAAAGAGGTAGTGAGGCTCTGTGGGGAGAGGCATCGTGTGTTCAGTAACACTAGCACAGACCCTCATCTTAAAGAGGTAGTGAGGCTCTGTGGGGAGAGGCATCGTGTGTTCAGTAACACTAGCACAGACCCTCATCTTAAAGAGGTAGTGAGGCTCTGTGGGGAGAGGCATCGTGTGTTCAGTAACACTAGCACAGACCCTCATCTTAAAGAGGTAGTGAGGCTCTGTGGGGAGAGGCATCATGTGTTCAGTAACACTAGCACAGACCCTCATCAGCTGATGGAGCTGATGGAGAAGATCTGCAAATTACTGGGCCTTGAGCAGATGTCACAGGAATGGAAAAGAAGAACTCCAGTTATCCAGATGTAGAATTAGCTAACTTTGATGTTAACAAAAATGTATGTAACTAATGATTGTTTTAGGTCATTTTTGTACATCTTTGTGACTAAAAGCTCCAAGTGTGAACAGTTCCAAAGTTGTGTAACTTGGTAATAGATGTTTACTGTCCTGTGTATTATACTATTGTATTAGTCTTTCCATTTATTGAAGTCACTGTGCATTTATATTGTTTGATGAAGCTACTGAAAAATGCTTATACTTTGTGGCTTATTGGCTAAATTATCAGGCCTGTGGGGTAAAACGGATCAACATTACCCCTGAGTTCTGAAAATGCACAATTTGTTAATGTAATGTAATTGTATGCAATATATGTAAATATATGCAAATAGTAATTATCTCAATGTTTATTATCAGATGTATTTTTATCAGGTTAACCAATTTAACTTTTTATCTGTCATGTATGCCCTGCTGTAAGGAATTCATTCATATTGACATCTTTAGTCACACAAGAATTCCAGTAGATATATTTGTTATGTAAGTAAATGTTTTATTATTAGGTGTTAATTCATATTACATTGTTTGTTGATGATAAGGTTTGATAACCCTGAGAAATTGAAAACACTGACCTTAAACTCTACGCTTATTAATAAAGCATGGAAATAAAATATTATTCAATCATGTGATCCTATGGCAATATCCTATGGCAATTCATGTTTATGCATTTGCTTTGTGTAACATCAGGAGTCTTTGAAGATAAAAAAGTAACATTGTGGATATATAATAATAATGGAGTGGATTCCTACAGAGATTTTCCAGGTGCTCTTAAGTTCTCTTTACAGATCTCATCCACTACCACCTTGGTCTATGCAATGGTTATAATGCAATTGCACCAACACAGTGAAAACAAAACTCTTTGAAGAATGTATTCATCAATAGAACATTAAACCACAGGGTTTGGCTCTTACGGCACAAAGGGGACCGTGAAGAGACACATGCAGTCTCTTTTTAAATATTTTGTATTGTACTTAACTGTATTATGTGTTGTAAAGTGTAGGTGGGTGGCATTGTGTGAGCCTTGGCTTTTGCGAGCCGGAGCAGCTCATGGGGCAGAGACTGAAGCGTGGGGCAGAGACTGAAGCGTGGGGCAGAGACGGGAGACTGTGTAGGATTCTGTAGTGTTATGTTCTGTATATTCTGCGTTTTGTTTCCTGTTTGGACCCCAGGTATAGTAGATGCTGCCAAGGTAGGGAACCTAATCAAATACTCATACAATAATACTGGTACTTCATTTCAGACACTATGACCTGTCCTCCCCTCAGCAGCCTCCTGTGACCTAGATCATCCAACGTCTTTGTGCCAAGTCATCCGCCCAGATTAGTTCTTGTCACGCCTTGGTCATTGTATCTTGTGTTTTTGTTATATGTTTGGGTAGACCAGGGTGTGACATGGGTTTATATGTTGTATTTTGTATTGGTTGTATTAATTGGGAGTGTATTATTAGGGGTGTGTCTAGTTAGGGCTTACGCCTGAGGCGGATTCCAATTGGAGTCATTCATTCTCGTTGTCTCGGATTGGGAACCGTATTTAGGCAGCCTGAGTGCGCGTTGTATTTCGTGGGTGATTGTACCTGTCTTAGTGTTAGTCACCAGATAGGCTGTATTAGTTTCACTCGTTTGTTGTTTTTGTATTTTCAGTTATTTCATGTACCGCATTATTCTTCATTAAAAGTCATGAGTAACCTACACGCTGCATTTCGGTCTGACTCTCTACAAACAACAGATGAAGTTCATTACAGAATCACCCACCACCATTCACAGACCGAGCAGCGTGTGAACTGGCAGGATCTAAAGGAGGACGCTATGGATGGCAGAAGCAGGGATTATATGACGTGGGAAGAAATCGACAGGTGGGCGGCCGACCCAGAGCGAGTGCAGGAGCCCGCCTGGGATTCCCTACAGCAATGCAAAGAGGGCTATACACGTATGGAAGTATGGAATCGAGAAGGAAAGCATTGCTATACAGAGCGAAAACTGAAGGTAACAGGGGAAAGCGCAGAGAGAGAGTGGCTGAGTCAGGAAACAGACCTGAGCCTACTCTCCCTGTTAATCGTGAAGAGCAGTTGCAATGGGAGAGAATGCATCATTTGGAGATTTGGACATGGGAGGAGGAATTAGACGGTCAAGGACCCTGGGAGCAGCCGGGAGAATGATGAATGATGCGGTTGGAAACCAGAAAGTCACCCCCAAAAAAATATTGGTGGGGGCTAAAAGGGAGAATAGTTATGCCAGGTAGGAAACCTGCGCATACTCCCTGTGCTCACCGTTGGGCTAGAGAGACCGGGCAGGCACCGTGTTATGCTATGGAGCGCACGGTGTTTCCAGTGCGGGTGCAGAGCCAGCCTATTGGCCGGGCTAGAGTGGGCATCGAGCCAGGTAAGCTTGGGCAGGCTCGGTGCTCAAGAGCTCCAGTGCGCCTGCACGGTCCGGTCTATCCAGAGCCACCTCTACACACCAGTCCTCCGGTAGCAGCTCCCCGCACCAGGCTTCCTGTGCGTGTCCTCGCGCCAGTACCACCAGTTCCAGCACCACGCACCAGGCCTCCAGTGCGCCTCGCCTGTTCAGCGCAGCCAGTGCTTTTCTCCCTCCTGCGCTGCCGGAGTCTCCCGCTTGTTTAGCGCTTGTTTAGCGCAACCAGAGCTGTTCTCTTCTCCTGCGCTATCGGAGTCTCCCGCCTGTTTAGCGCAGCCAGAGCTTTTCTCCTCTCCTGCACTGTTGGAGTCTCCCGCCCTGTTCAGCTCAGCCAGAGCCTTCTCCCTCTCCTGCGCTGCCGGAGCTCGTCTGTTCAGCTCACCAGTGCTCCCAGCCTGCCCAGCGCCGCCAGTCAGCCCAGCGTCACCAGTCTGCGAGGATCCGCCAGAAGTGCCAGTCTGCCAAGATCTTCTAGATCGGCTAGACAACCTGAATCATCCAGGTCCACCAGCCAGCCAGGATTTGCAGACCTACTACCTGCCTGAGCTTCCTCTCAGTACTGAGCTTCCTTTCAGTACTAGGCTTCCTCTCTGTACTGGGCTCCCTCGCAGTACCGGGCTTCCCCTCAGTACTGGGCTGCTTCGGTCCCGGGCTGCCCCTCTGTCCCGGGCTGCCCCTCTGTCCCGGGCTGCCCCTCTGTCCCGGGCTGCCCCTCTGTCCCGGGCTGCCCCTCTGTCCCGGGCTGCCCCTCTGTCCCGAGCTGCCCCTCTGTCCCGAGCTGCCCCTCTGTCCCGAGCTGCCCCTCAGTTATGTGGGGATCAGGGTGAGGACTATTAGGCCATGGTCGGCGGAGAAGGTGGATTATCCTAGGACGCGAAGGGGAGGAACTAGGACATTTATGGAGTGGGGTCCACGTCCCGAGCCAGAACCGCCACCATGGACAGACGCCCACCCGGACCCTCCCTATGCTCTTGAGGTGCGTCCCGGAGTCCGCACCTTAGGGGGGTTCTGTCACGCCTTGGTCATTGTATCTTGTGTTTTTGTTATATGTTTGGGTAGGCCAGGGTGTGACATGGGTTTATATGTTGTATTTCGTATTGGGGTTGTATTAATTGGGAGTGTGTATTATTAGGGGTGTGTCTAGTTAGGCTTGGCTGCCTGAGGCGATTCCTAATTGGAGTCAGCTGATTCTCGTTGTCTCGGATTGGGAACCGTATTTAGGCAGCCTGAGTGCGCGTTGTATTTCGTGGGTGATTATACCTGTCTTAGTGTTAGTCACCAGATAGGCTGTATTAGTTTCACTCGTTTGTTGTTTTTGTATTTTCAGTTATTTCATGTACCGCATTATTCTTAATTAAAAGTCATGAGTAACCTACACGCTGCATTTCGGTCTGACTCTCTACAAACAACAGATGAAGTTCATTACAGAATCACCCTTTCAGCTAAATATAAAAAGTTTCCCCTGAAATAACAACTTCTGTGACTTCTTGACCCGACCGCTTATCTGGGACATAACCAGTAGAGTTATAGAATCTCTTTTAAACAAGACACTCCTTTTAAGTAGTGTATGTCTTTCAGAAGTCTTCTCTGGCTTTTAGTTGAATCTAACTATGATTGTCTGTAGCATCCAGAGACTTGGACAACTTGGCTCATCACCTTCTTTAAACAGTCAACTCAACAGCTGCTCGGGTTACCTTTTTGCTGTAAGTCATTTAAATCAATCTTGTGAGATAGAAGATGCACATCTCAAAGCTGTTAGGGGATAGGACATTGTACAATTTCAGTTTTCCAGTTAATATTTGTGAACTCCTCCTAAATTCATAATACATACTGTACACGAATTCTAACAATACACTGCATAATTGCTTTCAATCCATTTCTATTTATTAGATTGTCATGGAGCACTGTATTTGTGTGAAAGTTGTATTTGTGTTTCAATATAATACTGTAAAACGCACATTAAAATAGCCACTCATGTGATACCATACCATGGTTGATTGCATTCTCTGATCTGACATAAAATACCCTCATACTGTTATCAGTTCAGGAATCTAGCATTTACTTTCAGTTCCTCCTTACTGAAAAATATGCACCTGGGGT
>NW_025757039.1:0-5941 GCF_021184085.1 Oncorhynchus gorbuscha
TGTGTGACTCATGAAGATTACTCCTGGACTACAGCAGTAACAGCATCCAAATACCCATTCATGCTAAAATTGGTATTCAAATTATTGTGTTTTATTTTATATATACTCTCACCTTGCCTGTTGTCCTTCAGGGTTTGGGTAAGACCCTGCAGACCATCTCTCTGCTGGGGTACATGAAGCACTACAGGAGCATCCCCGGGCCCCACATGGTGCTGGTGCCCAAGTCCACCCTGTACAACTGGATGAACGAGTTCAAGCGTTGGGTCCCCTCCCTCAAAGCAGTCTGCCTCATCGGAGACCGAGAGCAGAGGGTGAGCTATGAGCAGCAGCAGACCACATTAATTCTCTGATGTAAAATGTTGATTGCGGTAGATCAGCTGGAAAGCATTGGGTGGTGACTGGGACAGTGTTGAGGCTTATGTGTTTTCAAATGTTCCATATGGGAAGAAATGTTGCCATGGAAATAGTCAGTTAATCTCTCTCTCCGTCTGCAACTGAAAACGTAACACGTAGATTTCCTGTGCCATAAATGGATATTCTGCATAATGCAATCCAATGCAAGGCAGTCATTTTTCAATAACTTGTACTACAGCAGTTGCAGCGCGTTAGACTGGTGATGTTGCTGGGACTTTGGTCTTGTTTCCACCGATAACCCTGTATCTCCACCCTATTTTTTCCCCCCAGAATGCCCTGATCAGAGATGTGCTGCTGCCAGGGGAGTGGGATGTGTGTGTTACCTCTTACGAGATGCTCATCATAGAGAAGGCCGTGTTCAAGAAGTTTAACTGGAGGTACCTGGTCATCGACGAGGCCCACAGGATCAAGAACGAGAAGTCAAAGGTTAGGGAGCTTCTAAAGTTGACACACACACACACACACACACACACACACACACACACACACACACACACACACACTGTATACATATTTGATAAAATGTAAATATGTGATTTAAAATGTCTATATACACTAACAAAACATCAATGGGCTCAACTCACAAAAGAGTCTTAGATGGTTTGTCTGACCCGTGTATGTTTGTGCTGTAGCTGTCAGAGATAGTGCGTGAATTCAAGACCACCAACCGTCTGCTGCTAACCGGCACCCCGCTGCAGAACAACCTCCACGAGCTCTGGGCCCTGCTCAACTTCCTGCTGCCAGACGTCTTCAACTCCTCAGAGGTAAGAGGCGGATAAAACAGGATGAACTGTAATGTACCCGGGGGGAACAAATTGTTGAACACACAGACAATTGCCCTCCATTAATACTACAGTTTAGGAATTTAGGCTTAATTTAGGCTTAATAACAATATTCTCTATTTTTCACTTATTTAAAGGGCCCCGAAAATATGGATTGATTTAACCTTTTTGTTTTTCTCTCGAAGGACTTTGACTCATGGTTTGACACCAACAACTGCCTGGGGGATCAGAAGTTGGTGGAACGTCTTCACACTGTAAGTATCTGAAACACTTCCTTAAATTTAACTGTACTGTATGAATGTGTACTGTGTATATATGAATAGTGAGTAAATAGTATTTTTGTCTCTTGGTGCCTTACAATGTATAACATCTTGTGTTGTTCTTGTCTATAACTGTTTTTTAGTGGATCCAGGAAGAGTATCTGCTGCATGTTCAACAGCTAATGGGGATCCTAATGAACTAAACATGTATCCATGTAGGTTTTTATCAAATAGTGTTATGGGGCCCTTCCCTTACCTTTCATTGGTTCTTCTCTCTCTGTGTACGTGTGTGTAGGTACTGCGTCCTTTCCTGCTGCGTCGTATCAAGAATGAGGTGGAGAAGTCTCTGCTGCCTAAGAAAGAGATCAAGATGTACGTGGGGCTGAGTAAGATGCAGAGAGAATGGTGAGTAGCCCACACACAGTCAACGTATGCCCTTTCCCTGCCAAACAAATTCTTCCAGCCCCATGCACTATAACGTGTATTTGAAAACACTGTCCACGTGTCTCCTGGGTACACCAAGATCCTGATGAAGGACATAGACATCCTGAACTCTGCAAGGGAAGATGGACAAGATGCGCCTGTAAACGTCTTGATGCAGCTGAGGAAGTGCTGCAACCATCCATACCTGTTTGACGGGGCCGAGCCCGGCCCGCCTTACACCACCGACCTGCACCTGGCGGGCAACAGCGGCAAAGATGGCGTCCTTGACAAGCTGCTGCCCAAGATGAAGGCTCAAGGGGTCGGTGGGTGAAGGCTCCTCTAAGACCAGTTACAAAATTGGTGTTTTTATGGCCTGTTTGGTGGCCCTTTCAACTAAGATTGATATGGAGACCGTGTTGTGTAAAGGCTATTTTAGACTTTTTGTGATTCAGCTGCTATGCTAAAGTTGCAGCAGTGTAGGCATGGTGGATGATTAATTGGCGACCATTTTGAACTACCCTCCCTCCCCAGGCTCCCGTGTGCTGATCTTCAGCCAGATGACCAGGATGCTGGACATCTTTGGAGGACTACTGCATGTGGCGCAACTTCGGCTACTGTCGCCTGGACGGACAGACGCCCCACGAGGAGAGACAGGTATGACTCACTCCTGGATATCATTAACGGCACTGGCTTATTACCCTGGTCCCAGATCTGTTTGTGCTGCCTTGGTGTGCTATTGACCATAGGGAGTTGGCAGGCAGCACACACAGATCTGGGACCAGGCTAATAAATGGCTTGTAAATTCAAACAATTTAACTCGTAGTTTGAACACACTTCATTTAACACTACATTTCCCATGTTCCTCTAGATCTCCATCAACGCGTACAATGAGGAGGACAGCCTAAGTTCATCTTCATGTTGAGCACCAGGGCCGGAGGGCTGGGTATTAACCTGGCCACAGCTGGCGTGGTCATCCTCTCTGACTCAGACTGGAACCCTCCAGGTCCGACCTACAGGCCATGGTCAGTACCTCTCATTCACCCATGTTATTGGACTAATTAGTCAGTCTTTTACAAGTAATTACTATTACTTTAATTGGAATTTGCACTACAGATTTAACATGTTCAATACCCCTAGTTTGAATCATATCACAACAAGTGAGTTTACATTCAATAGAATCTCTCACCAGTAACTTAATTGATCAAGATGCTTCTACCTGGTAACTGTTAGACACTTACCTGATTGGTTCATTTAACTTTTCTTCTCAGGACCGAGCTCCACAGGATTGGTCAAAAGAAGCAGGTGCGCGTGTTCCGTTTCATCGGAAAACACAGTAGAGGAGAGGATCGTGGAGCGAGCCGAGATGAAACTCCAACTGGACTCCATTGTCATCCAGCAAGGTACTGCACCGGTGGCCATTTAGAATCTTCTCTTCCCAGTTTCAATCTATGCTATTGAAGTCAATGCCTTGGCAATGCAACTGGCTGACTTGTCTGTGTCTACTGTGTCTGTTCTGCAGGAGAGCTAGTGGATCCCAATGCCAGCAAGCTGGGGAAGGACGAGATGCTGTCTATCATCCGGCACGGGCGCCACGCACGTCTTCGCCTCTAAGGAGAGCGACATCACCGACGATGACATCGACGAGATCCTGGAGCGAGGCGAGAAGAAGGTCAGAGCATGAGCGGACAAGGCCTAGCGCTGGCTGGGCCTAACATTAGCATTGAGCCTAGCATTAGCATTTATCTGCACTCAGATCATTTATATAATATGTGTAGCATTAGCATTGCTATATGTGGGTTGATATGGCAGTATCTAGAGGCCAAACACATTAGCAATGTGCTTAATCACTAGCTTTGCTGTGTGTTTGTATCTGACAGACCATGGAGTTGAAGGAGAAGATGAACACCATGGGCGAGGCTCCCCTGAAACTTCACCATGGAGTCCGACAACAGTGTATACACCTTCGAAGGAGAGGACTACAGGGAGAAGAAGAAGGTGGTCACCAGCTGGATCGAGCCACCCCAAGAGAGAGAGAGGAAGGCCAACTACGCAGTGGATGCCTGCTTCCAGAGGCCCTGCGTGTCCGAAGCCTAAAGCACCCAAGGTAAGCCTCACTACCTCTGGCTATGTATATGCACGCCACTGGGATAGCTGTGTGGAATGAATCAGACCATCTTTCTCCATGACTAAAACTCCTGTTCTCCTCTTCCAGGCCATCTTTCTCCATGACTAAAACTTCTGTTCTCCTCTTCCAGACCATCTTTCTCCATAACTAAAACTGCTGTTCTCCTCTTCCAGGCTCCTCGTCCACCTAAGCAGCCCAATGTGCAGGACTTCCAGTTCTTCCCCCCAAGGCTGTTTGAACTGCTGGAGAAAGAGATCCTATTCTACAGGAAGACTATCGGCTACAAGGTACGACATGTACTGTTACTAGTGTAACTGTTGGTACATCAGTGATGGTAGGTGCCACTTAAAATCGAATGATGGGCTCATACTAATGGCTGGAATGGTGTATATGTGTTTGAGCCGTCCTCCCTCACCAGCCTCCTCTGTGGTCAATTAGCGCCTTCAGTGTGATAATGTTCCATCAGACTGCGGACATTTGGATCTCCTCTGTGCAGTTTCAAACCAACACAGTCGGTTTAGTTTAGAATGGGATGTATCTGTTGAGTGTTTAAGTGTATATGTGATATACATTATCTCTCCAGGTTCCTCGTAACCCAGAACTGCCCAACTCGGCCCAGCACCAGAAGGAGGAGCAGGCCAAGATTGACGAGGCCGAGGGCCTATCAGAGGAGGAGCTGGAGGAGAAGGAGAACCTCCTCTCGCAGGTAATTGGCTGAAACAAGACCTCCAACTTAAACACTAGACATTCATCATAGTGCCCTACTCCATCATATTTATAGAACTACATGTAGTTCAGTTGAGATGATACTCTTTAATGGCTTCAACTACAAACTAGAGACAAATGTTAGCATTTGTGCTTGTGTCGTTACAAACTGTCATCGACCTCTCCAAGGCTTCACCATCTGGAACAGCGTGACTTTAACCAGTTCATCAAAGCCAATGAGAAGTGGGAGAGACGACATCGAGAACATCGCCAGAGGTGGAGGGCAAAACCCAGAGGAAGTCATGGAATATTCTGGTAAGAAAAAAAAAAACATTTCCTTATTTTTCTTTTCAAATTGTGGAAATGTATCTGAATCTTCTTATTATATAGCTAGTGGACATTACTCCCAAGTGTATGACCGAGATCTAGAGTATTATAGTCTAAACGTGTGTGTGTGTGTACACAGCTGAATATTCTGGGAGCTGCAACGAGCTGCAGGACATTGAGAAGATCATGGCTCAGATCCCCGAGAGGGAAGAAAACCCGCATCCAGAGGAGGATCAGCATCAAAAAGCACTGGACACAAAGGTAAGCCATTTCAGTGAGGTCATCGTTAACAAGAACAACATTGGGGAGCCAAGACCTTTTTATTTTTATCAGATGATCGATACAGTTGTGAAAACCTCTGGCCACTCCCAACCCTTATGAAGGTATGTGTCTGGGCCCTCCCAACCCTTATGAAGGTATGTGTCTGGGCCCTCCCAGCCCTTATGAGGTATGTGTCTGAGCCCTCCCAACCCTTATGAAGGTATGTGTCTGGGCCCTCCAACCCTTATGAAGGTATGTGTCTGGGCCCTCCCAACCCTTATGAAGGTATGTGTCTGGGCCCTCCCAACCCTTATGAAGGTATGTGTCTGGGCCCTCCCAACCCTTATGAAGGTATGTGTCTGGGCCCTCCCAACCCTTATGAAGGTATGTGTCTGGGCCCTCCCAACCCATATGAAGGTATGTGTCTGGGCCCTCCCAACCGCCTATGAAGGTATGTACTGGGCCCTCCAACCCTTATGAAGGTATGTGTCTGGGCCCTCCCAACCCTTATGAAGGTATGTGTCTGGGCCCTCCCAACCCTTATGAAGGTATGTGTCTGGGCCCTCCCAACCCTTATGAAGGTATGTGTCTGGGCCCTCCCAACCCTTATGAAGGTATGTGTCTGGGCCCTCCGACCCTTATGA
>NW_025757040.1:0-5940 GCF_021184085.1 Oncorhynchus gorbuscha
CCTCTATAATAACTCTGGTATCCATCTATCTGGTCTAACCTCTATAATAACTCTGGTATCCATCTATCTGGTCTAACCTCTATAATAACTCTGGTATCCATCTATCTGGTCTAACCTCTATAATAACTCTGGTATCCATCTATCTGGTCTAACCTCTATAATAACTCTGGTATCCATGTGTCTGGCCTAACCTCTATAATAACTCTGGTATCCATCTATCTGAGGTCCTAGCCTCTATAATGCTCACAAGAGTATCCATCTATCTGGTCTAGCCTCTATGATAACTCATGGTATCCATCTATCTGGTCCTAGCTTTCTATAATAACTCTGGTATCCATCTATCTGGCCTAACCTCTATAATAACCCTGGTATCCATCTATCTGGTCTAACCTCTATAATAACTCTGGTATCCATCTATCTGGTCTCTAACGTCTATAATAGCTCTGGTATCCATCTATCTGGTCTAACCTCTATAATAACTCTGGTATCCATCTATCTGGCCTAGCCTCTATAATAACTCTGGTATCCATCTATCTGGTCTAACCTCTATAAGCCAACTCTGGTATCCATCTATCTCTGGTCTAACCTCTATAATAACTCTGGTATCCATCTATCTGGCCTAACCTCTATAATAACTCAGGTATCCATCTATCTGGCCTAACCTCTATAATAACTCTGGTATCCATCTATCTGGTCTAACCTCTATAATAACTCTGGTATCCATCTATCTGGTCTAACCTCTATAATAACTCTGGTATCCATCTATCTGGTCTAACCTCTATAATAACTCTGGTATCCATCTATCTGGTCTAACCTCTATAATAACTCTGGTATCCATCTATCTGGTCTAACCTCTATAATAACTCTGGTATCCATCTATCTGGCCTAACCTCTATAATAACTCTGGTATCCATCTATCTGGTCTAACCTCTATAATAACTCTGGTATCCATCTATCTGGTCTAGCCTCTATAATAACTCTGGTATCCATCTATCTGGTCTAACCTCTATAATAACTCTGGTATCCATCTATCTGGTCTAACCTCTATAATAACTCTGGTATCCATCTATCTGGTCTAACCTCTATAATAACTCTGGTATCCATCTATCTGGTCTAACCTCTATAATAACTCTGGTATCCATCTATCTGGTCTAACCTCTATAATAACTCTGGTATCCATCTATCTGGTCTAACCTCTATAATAACTCTGGTATCCATCTATCTGGTCTAACCTCTATAATAACTCTGGTATCCATCTATCTGGTCTAACCTCTATAATAACTCTGGTATCCATCTATCTGGTCTAACCTCTATAATAACTCTGGTATCCATCTATCTGGTCTAACCTCTATAATAACTCTGGTATCCATCTATCTGGTCTAACCTCTATAATAACTCTGGTATCCATCTATCTGGTCTAACCTCTATAATAACTCTGGTATCCATCTATCTGGTCTAACCTCTATAATAACTCTGGTATCCATCTATCTGGTCTAACCTCTATAATAACTCTGGTATCCATCTATCTGGTCTAACCTCTATAATAACTCTGGTATCCATCTATCTGGTCTAACCTCTATAATAACTCTGGTATCCATCTATCTGGTCTAACCTCTATAATAACTCTGGTATCCATCTATCTGGTCTAACCTCTATAATAACTCTGGTATCCATCTATCTGGTCTAACCTCTATAATAACTCTGGTATCCATCTATCTGGTCTAACCTCTATAATAACTCTGGTATCCATCTATCTGGTCTAACCTCTATAATAACTCTGGTATCCATCTATCTGGTCTAACCTCTATAATAACTCTGGTATCCATCTATCTGGTCTAACCTCTATAATAACTCTGGTATCCATCTATCTGGTCTAACCTCTATAATAACTCTGGTATCCATCTATCTGGTCTAACCTCTATAATAACTCTGGTATCCATCTATCTGGTCTAACCTCTATAATAACTCTGGTATCCATCTATCTGGTCTAACCTCTATAATAACTCTGGTATCCATCTATCTGGTCTAACCTCTATAATAACTCTGGTATCCATCTATCTGGTCTAACCTCTATAATAACTCTGGTATCCATCTATCTGGTCTAACCTCTATAATAACTCTGGTATCCATCTATCTGGTCTAACCTCTATAATAACTCTGGTATCCATCTATCTGGTCTAACCTCTATAATAACTCTGGTATCCATCTATCTGGTCTAACCTCTATAATAACTCTGGTATCCATCTATCTGGTCTAACCTCTATAATAACTCTGGTATCCATCTATCTGGTCTAACCTCTATAATAACTCTGGTATCCATCTATCTGGTCTAACCTCTATAATAACTCTGGTATCCATCTATCTGGTCTAACCTCTATAATAACTCTGGTATCCATCTATCTGGCCTAACCTCTATAATAACTCTGGTATCCATCTATCTGGTCTAACCTCTATAATAACTCTGGTATCCATCTATCTGGTCTAACCTCTATAATAACTCTGGTATCCATCTATCTGGTCTAACCTCTATAATAACTCTGGTATCCATCTATCTGGTCTAACCTCTATAATAACTCTGGTATCCATCTATCTGGTCTAACCTCTATAATAACTCTGGTATCCATCTATCTGGTCTAACCTCTATAATAACTCTGGTATCCATCTATCTGGTCTAACCTCTATAATAACTCTGGTATCCATCTATCTGGTCTAACCTCTATAATAACTCTGGTATCCATCTATCTGGCCTAACCTCTATAATAACTCTGGTATCCATCTATCTGGTCTAACCTCTATAATAACTCTGGTATCCATCTATCTGGTCTAACCTCTATAATAACTCTGGTATCCATCTATCTGGTCTAACCTCTATAATAACTCTGGTATCCATCTATCTGGTCTAACCTCTATAATAACTCTGGTATCCATCTATCTGGTCTAACCTCTATAATAACTCTGGTATCCATCTATCTGGTCTAACCTCTATAATAACTCTGGTATCGGTATCCATCTATCTGGTCTAACCTCTACTGTCAACTCTGTTATCCATCTATCTGGTCTAACCTCTATAATAACTCTGGTATCCATCTATCTGGTCTAACCTCTATAATAACTCTGGTATCCATCTATCTGGTCTAACCTCTATAATAACCCTGGTATCCATCTATCTGGTCTAACCTCTATAATAACTCTGGTATCCATCTATCTGGTCTAACCTCTATAATAACTCTGGTATCCATCTATCTGGTCTAACCTCTATAATAACTCTGGTATCCATCTATCTGGTCTAACCTCTATAATAACTCTCTGGTATCCATCTATCTGGTCTAACCTCTATAATAACTCTGGTATCCATCTATCTGGTCTAACCTCTATAATAACTCTGGTATCCATCTATCTGGTCTAACCTCTATAATAACTCTGGTATCCATCTATCTGGTCTAACCTCTATAATAACCCTGGTATCCATCTATCTGGTCTAACCTCTATAATAACTCTGGTATCCATCTATCTGGTCTAACCTCTATAATAACTCTGGTATCCATCTATCTGGTCTAACCTCTATAATAACTCTGGTATCCATCTATCTGGTCTATAATAATCCTCTATAATAACTCTGGTATCCATGTCTCTGGCCTAACCTCTATAATAACTCTGGTATCCATCTATCTGGCCTAACCTCTATAATAACTCTGGTATCCATCTATCTGGTCTAACCTCTATAATAACTCTGGTATCCATCTATCTGGTCTAACGTCTATAATAACTCTGGTATCCATCTATCTGGCCTAACCTCTATAATAACTCTGGTATCCATCTATCTGGTCTAACCTCTATAATAACTCTGGTATCCATCTATCTGGTCTAACCTCTATAATAACTCTGGTATCCATCTATCTGGTCTAACCTCTATAATAACTCTGGTATCCATCTATATCTGGTCTAACCTCTATAATAACTCTGTATCCATCTATCTGGTCTAACCTCTATAATAACTCTGGTATCCATCTATCTGGTCTAACCTCTATAATAACTCTGGTATCCATCTATCTGGTCTAACCTCTATAATAACTCTGGTCTAACCTCTATAATAACTCCATCTATCTGGTCTAACGTCTATAATAACTCTGGTATCCATCTATCTGGCTAACCTCTATAATAACTCTGGTATCCATCTATCCATCTATCTGGCCTAACCTCTATAATAACTCTGGTATCCATCTATCTGGTCTAACCTCTATAATAACTCTGGTATCCATGTGTCTGGCCTAACCTCTATAATAACTCTGGTATCCATCTATCTGGCCTAACCTCTATAGTAACTCAGGTATCCATCTATCTGGTCTAACCTCTATAATAACTCTGGTATCCATCTATCTGGTCTAACCTCTATAATAACTCTGGTATCCATCTATCTGGCCTAACCTCTACTCTGGTATCCATCTATCTGGTCTAACCTCTATAATCTGGTATCCATCTATCTGGTCTAACGTCTATAATAACTCTGGTATCCATCTATCTGGCCTAACCTCTATAATAACTCTGGTATCCATCTATCTGGTCTAACCTCTATAATAATCTGGTATCTGGCCTAACCTCTATAATAACTCTGGTATCCATCTATCTGGCCTAACTCTATAGTAACTCAGGTATCCATCTATCTGGTCTAACCTCTATCTGGTATCCATCTATCTGGTCTAACCTCTATAATAACTCTGGTATCCATCTATCTCCTAACCTCTATATAACTCTGTATCCATCTATCTCTAACCTCTATAATAACTCTGGTATCCATCTATCTGGCCTAACCTCTATCCTGGTATCCATGTCTCTGGCCTAACTATATAATCAGGTATCCATCTATCTGGCCTAACCTCTATAATAACTCTGGTATCCATCTATCTGGTCTAACCTCTATAATAAATAATCTCTGTCTAACTCCTCTATAATAACTCTGGTATCCATCTATCTGGTCTAACCTCTATAATAACTCTGGTATCCATCTATCTGGTCTAACCTCTATAATAACTCTGGTATCCATCTATCTGGTCTAACCTCTATAATAACTCTGGTATCCATCTATCTGTCCTAACTCTATAATAACTCTGGTATCCATCTATCTGGTCTAACCTCTATAATAACTATGGTATCCATCTATCTGGTCTAACCTCTATCTGATAATAACTCTGGTATCCATCTATCTGGCCTAACCTCTATAATAACTCTGGTATCCATCTATCTGGTCTAACCTCTATAATATCTGTATCCATCCTATCTGGCCTAACCTCTATAATAACTCTATCCATCTAACCTCTATAATAACTCTGGTATCCATCTATCTGTCTAACCTCTATAATAACTCTGGTATCCATGTCTCTGGCCTAACCTCTATAATAACTCTGGTATCCATCTATCTGGTCTAACCTCTATAATAACTCTGGTATCCATCTATCTGGTCTAACCTCTATAATAACTCTGGTATCCATCTATCTGGTCTAACCTCTATAATAACTCTGGTATCCATCTACCTGGTCTAACCTCTATAATAACTCTGGTATCCATCCTATCTGGTCTAACCTCTATAATAATCTATCTGGTCTAACCTCTATAATAACTCTGGTATCCATCTACCTGGTCTAACCTCTATAATAACTCTGGTATCCATCTACCTGGTCTAACCTCTATAATAACTCTGGTATCCATGTGTCTGGCCTAACCTCTATAATAACTCTGGTATCCATCTACCTGGCCTAACCTCTATAATAACTCTGGTATCCATCTATCTGGCCTAACCTCTATAATAACTCTGGTATCCATGTGTCTGGTCTAACCTCTATAATAACTCTGGTATCCATGTGTCTGGCCTAACCTCTATAATAACTCTGGTATCCATCTATCTGGTCTAACCTCTATAATAACTCTGGTATCCATCTATCTGGT
>NW_025757041.1:0-5940 GCF_021184085.1 Oncorhynchus gorbuscha
CCACGCAACCTCTTCAGAGAGACCATGCCACGCAACCTCTTCAGAGATACCATGCCACGCAACCTCTTCAGAGAGACCATGCCACGGAACCTCTTCAGAGAGACCATGCCACTGACCTGCTTCAGATAGACCATGCCACGGAACCTCTTCAGAGAGACCATGCCACGGAACCTCTTCAGAGAGACCATGCCACGGAACCTCTTCAGAGAGACCATGCCACGGAACCTCTTCAGAGAGACCATGCCACTGACCTGCTTCAGATAGACCATGCCACGGAACCACTTCAGAGAGACTATGCCACTGACCTGCTTCAGATAGACCATGCCACGGAACCACTTCAGAGAGACTATGCCACTGACCCACTGAACAAGGCCCCTGAAAACTGTGTGCAGTGCAACTGATTTGTTTGTGGGGCTTGCTCACACAAAGCCCCAAAGCTGTGTGCTGACTGTGAACCCGAAGCATAAAGAGAAGACAAGATTCATGCGTAAAGGCACTGGTATAAGGGAACAATAGTGTTCCAATACAACCAACAAATTACTGTTTTATATCTAGGACGCCCGGATACATTCTCTAACAGGTTCTGAAAGGGACGCCCGGCAAAGTTCTCTATCGGGTTCTGACAAGCTGAAAGCGACGCCCCGGCAACGTTCTCTAGCGGGTTCTGACAAGCTGAAAGCGACGCCCCGGCAACGTTCTCTAGCGGGTTCTGACGAGCTGAAAGCGAAGCCCCGGCAACGTTCTCTAGCGGGTTCTGATGAGCTGAAAGCGACGCCCCGTCAACGTTCTCCAGCGGGTTCTGACGAGCTGAAAGCGAAGCCCCGGCAACGTTCTCTAACGGGTTCTGACGAGCTGAAAGCGACGCCCCGGCAACGTTCTCTAGCGGTTTCTGACAAGCTAAAAGCAATGCCCCGGCAACGTTCTCTAGCGGGTTCTGACGAGCTGAAAGCGACGCCCCGGCAACGTTCTCTAGCGGGTTCTGACAAGCTGAAAGCGACGCCCCGGCAACGTTCTCTAGCGGGTTCTGAGAAGCTGAAAGCGACGCCCCGGCAACGGTCTCTAGCGGGTTCTGAAGAGCTGAAAGCGAAGCCCCGGCAATGGTCTCTAGCGGGTTCTGACGAGCTGAAAGCGACGCCCTGGCAACGTTCTCTAATGAAACCCTTTCTGAGAGCCCTGACATTCAGAGTTTTAGATAAATGAGATCACGTGTGGCGCAGCGACAGCCAGCTCTGCATATAAGTGTTCCTGTAAACCCATGTTGTGCTACATTTCTATACTATGCAATTTGGTAAGAAAACAGAGTTTTGATGGCCTCTGTTAAAAAGAGGAGGATCCCATCAGCATTCTATAGGCTAAGCCTACTATATTTATTCTCAACTTTCCTCAAATTAAGTACATTGCTTCTCTTTATAACAGGATCACAGCCTACCAGGCTGACATGAAAATGAACTGCTGGAAAAGAGTCCTCCATTCGCTATTTCAGTGCATATATTACATTTTTTAATCTGCCTCCGCTCCGACAGGTGCATGATAATGGCCCATTCAAATCAGAACTAATTTAACACATACAAGGATGGGGATAATATACAGTACCAATCAAAAAATAGTTTGGACACATGTACTCATTCCAGGGTTTTTCTTTATTTAAAATAATCATTTTCTACATTGTAGAATAATAGTGAAGACCATTAAAACTATGAAATAACACATATGGAATCACGTAGTAACCAAAAAGTGTTAGACAAATCTAAATATATTTGAGATTTTTCAAAGTAGCCACCCTTTGCCTTGATGACAGCTTTGCACACTCTTGGCATCCTCTCAACCAGCTTCACCTGGAATGCTTTTTCCAACAGTCTTGAAGGAGTTATGTAGAAATGTATATGTAATGTATGTAATGTAGAAAATAGTTTTTATTTTTAATTTAAAATAAAGAAAACCGTTGAATGAGTAGGTTTGTCCAAACTTTTGACTGGATTGTATTGTATGTATTGACTGGTTCTGTATGTATTGTGAAGACAAAGTTGCTTTCATATTTCTGTTCATTGTAAATCAATTCCAAATGTTACCCACATAATAGCAGGTATTATATATGTGAAAACCAGATTTTGTTTAACTGCTGATCAAAATAAACTGGACTACAGTACAAATACAAAAGTTGCCAATCAGTCTTTGCAACTGATACAAACAAGTGACATGTACAACAACAAAAAATGCCGATTGCATTAAAATATATTAGCAGTAAGCTATAAGCCTATTTCAATCCTATTGAAATACATTTCATGATCAATCAATTGAGTTCTATTTTGCTACTTGTAGGATGCTGTCTGTAATTAGTCTCAATATATTTAATGATGTGTAGCCTGACATGCGCTTAACAATCTGCTAAATGAGTGATTTAGTGCATGTTTTTTGGGGTAAGCATTAGATTAAGCCAACCTCAATATTTGCAGTCTTCAGTATTGTGAAATTATAATTATATTGTGAAGAAAGGATTTGAATGGAGAAAAGTGTTCCCTGAGTACAGTGCTCCCTTTCTTTCAATCCGATCAGTATTGACGCTCCAACGATCCACTTAGCGGCCGTTTGTCCGCGCGCTGTTTGTTTTGGGAGACACGTGTTACATTTTTTAGCTGTTGTAGGAAAGATGTGTCACTATTAAAAGGTTCCCATTGGGAAACCTGGCCCATGTATCTGTTTAAAAATCGTCATCAGAGTCGCATACGCAGCCTTAGAATTAAATATTAAATATCAAAACATACAGCCCGATGTTTGTATCACAACTATTGTTTGCATAAATGTGGGGCGGCAGGGTAGCCTCGTGGTTAGAGTGTTTCTTCGTTTACCTACTCAACACAGAATAGCCGCATGTTCGCACTCCCTCTGAAATTGTTTGGGGAAAAATATCCTCTCTATTTTATTCAGCTATGTTCAATTGTATTATTCTTACTTATAAAATTATATAAAATAATGCCACAGGAATTATAAGCAAATCTTGTCTGCTAGATTAACAGTGTAGCCCAGAGCCATATGGCAGAGCCAGATCAGGACCTAACATGAGGACAACTCAGAGGATGCTATTCTGTTCTTCTGAAATAGACTACCATTTCTTCATATCATGTTTCTTCAGACCTGTCTAAAATAAACCATGGGATTTATTGTGACGGTGTAGGATATTTTACACGGATGTCTTAGACTTTTAACATGTGGATGTTCCACATGTCAGTGTGATGCTAAACATGTTTCTGTTCACGGTCAATTACCGTGAGACCGACATGACAATCACCGGCTGAGTTTCATGACCGTCACAGCCCTACTTATTGGATAACATTTGTATGTGTCTGGGTGTAGTCTGTAGGAAGTGGAAGGTAGTTTCTGGACCTATTGCTGACTAGCGCAAAGTCGACAGGAACAGCGAGCATGCTATTTAGATGAAAGGAATTAATTGCCAAAATCTCACACTAACTCTTTAAATCAGACAGTTGGGTTTCATATGCCCTGAAACAATGTTTTGTTCTTCATTTAAACAAAGCATCTTTGTGTTACAAAACTCAAACATCTCTACTCACTCACGCAACACAACAACAACAACAACAACAACAACAACAACAACAACAACAACGTACCAATGAATCCTATGGACCTATTTTATGTATTTTGTCAAAGTTAAAATGTTGGGAGTGACATAACGTTGACACACACACACACACACACACACACACACACACACACACACACACACACACACACACACACACACACACACACACACACACACACACACACACACAGGACAGCAGACACAGGACCACAGACACACACACACACACACACACACAAACACACACACACACACACACACACACACACACACACACACACACACACAGGACAGCAGACACACAGACACACACACACACACGACAGCAGACACACAGGACAGCAGACACACAGGACAGCAGACACACAGGACAGCAGACACAGGACAGCAGACACAGGACAGCAGACACAGGACAGCAGACACAGGACCACAGACACACAGGACAGCAGACACAGGACCACAGACACACACACACACACACACACACACAAACACACACACACACACACAAACACACACACACACACACAGGACAGCAGACACACACACAACACACACACACACACACACACAGGACAGCAGACACACAGGACCACAGGCACACAGGAAAGCAGACACGCGTGACAGCAGACACAGGACAGCAGACACAGAACAGCAGACACACAGGACAGCAGATACAGGACAGCAGACACACATGTGGGTGGAGGGGTGGATGAGTAGGTGGATGGAGGAGTGGGGTGGGTGTGTCTGCTGTCCTGACTCATATGTTTTTAGTCTGTAGTCACTTGATGTGTCAGACCTGTCTGTCTCTCTGTTTTTTAGTGTGTGGTTGAATATCTGTAGTCTACGACAATATGTCCTCAGTGTGTCCTCTGTTGTGATCTTCTGGGGTAATCAGCCAGAGTAGCAGAGGACTGGATGAGAGGAGGAGAAGAGGAGAGGAGGACTGGAGGGGAGAGGAGAGGAGGAGTGGAGAGGAAAAGTGAAGCAGAGAAGCTGTGAGAAGTCAAGGAGAGACCAGGGTAGGCAGCGTTGACCAGTAGTTTTGGAAAAGGCAGACTAGGAGTTGAGTAGAGTATGAATGGGGTGAGGGAGGAAGGAGAGAGGAAAGAGATGAGACCAGGCTAAAAGGAGTGGGAGACTAGAGGGGGTATGGAGACCAGGCCAGTAGCTGAGGAGACTAGAGGGGTATGGAGACCAGGCCAGTAGCTGAGTGGAGACTAGAGGGGTATGGAGACCAGGCCAGTAGCTGAGTGGAGACTCAGAGGGGCATGGAGACCAGGCCAGTAGCTGAGTGGAGACTAGAGGGGTATGGAGACCAGGCCAGTAGCTGAGTGGAGACTAGAGGGGTATGGAGACCAGGCCAGTAGCTGAGTGGAGACTAGAGGGGTATGGAGACCAGGCCAGTAGCTGAGTGGAGACTAGATGGTATGGAGACCAGGCCAGTAGCTGAGTGGAGACTAGAGGGGTATGGAGACCAGGCCAGTAGCTGAGTGGAGACTAGATGGTATGGAGACCAGGCCAGTAGCTGAGTGGAGACTAGATGGTATGGAGACCAGGCCAGTAGCTGAGTGGAGACTAGATGGTATGGAGACCAGGCCAGTAGCTGAGTGGAGACTAGAGTGGTATGGAGACCAGGCCAGTAGCTGAGTGGAGACTAGAGGCGTATGGAGACCAGGCCAGTAGCTGAGTGGAGACTAGATGGTATGGAGACCAGGCCAGTAGCTGAGTGGAGACTAGATGGTATGGAGACCAGGCCAGTAGCTGAGTGGAGACTAGAGGGGTATGGAGACCAGGCCAGTAGCTGAGTGGAGACTAGATGGTATGGAGACCAGGCCAGTAGCTGAGTGGAGACTAGATGGTATGAAGACCAGGCCAGTAGCTGAGTGGAGACTAGATGGTATGGAGACCAGGCCAGTAGCTGAGTGGAGACTAGATGGTATGGAGACCAGGCCAGTAGCTGAGTGGAGACTAGAGGGGTATGGAGACCAGGCCAGTAGCTGAGTGGAGACTAGATGGTATGGAGACCAGGCCAGTAGCTGAGTGGAGACTAGATGGTATGGAGACCAGGCCAGTAGCTGAGTGGAGACTAGAGGGGTATGGAGACCAGGCCAGTAGCTGAGTGGAGACTAGATGGTATGGAGACCAGGCCAGTAGCTGAGTGGAGACTAGAGGGGTATGGAGACCAGGCCAGTAGCTGAGTGGAGACTAGATGGTATGGAGACCAGGCCAGTAGCTGAGTGGAGACTAGAGGGGTATGGAGACCAGGCCAGTAGCTGAGTGGAGACTAGATGGTATGGAGACCAGGCCAGTAGCTGAGTGGAGACTAGATGGTATGG